>NC_092336.1:376850000-377150000 GCF_046630445.1 Rutidosis leptorrhynchoides
GAGCGTGAAGATCAGATGAAGCTGAAATACCCGCACCTATTTCCAGAAGATGCGTCAACACCTTCAACTTCTTAAAATTTCGGGACGAAATTTATTTAACGGGTAGGTACTGTAGTAACCCTAAATTTTCCATGATTATATATTAAATGAAAACTATATTTGCATGATTAAATGTTTCCAACATGTTAAGCAATCAAACTTGTTAAGACTTGATTAATTGAAATGAGTTTATGTAGACAATTGACCACCCCGTTTGCCTAATGATTCACGAACGTCATAACTTGTGATAATTATATAATCATTTTATTTTTTTTTATGATGTAAGTTTTTATTTTATATATATATATATATATATATATATATATATATATATATATATAAGAAGAAATACAATTAAATCAAAGATGTACAACTAAAACACTATTTGCTACAGTAAAACACAATTTGCTACAGTAAAACACAATTTGCTACAGTAAAACACTATTCGCTGCAGTAAAATACTATTCACTACAGTGAAATACTATTTGCTATAGTAAAATACTATTTGATACAGTAACACTATTTACTCATATTCAATCCGTATTCGTACTCGTACAATACACAACTTCTAAATGTATATACTATTAGTATATAATACTATTAGTATATACACTTCATTAATCAGCTCTTAGCATCCTTAATGAGTCACCTAAAGATGTGGGAACGATCATTTGGCAACTAGCATGAAATATTGATAATGCTAAAAACGAACATATATTTCATAGCATTATCCCTCAAGAAAGACAAGCTTTTAGTTACAGTTGTCCTATTTACAAGGAATATTCGTTTAAATATTAAAAGGTGAAGACAAAAGCCAGATTCGACAAATTGAAGACGCAAACGACTAAAAAGCTAAAAAGTACAAAGTACAAGCAAAGAGGTTCAAATTATTGATAAGGAACGCCTAGAAATGACAAGAGTACAAGCCGCAAAACGCAAAGTCCAAGATATTAAAGCATACGAAAGGACGTTCGAAAATCCAAAATCGAGACATGAACCAGCTTTCAATGTACGACGCAACGGACCGAAAGTTACAAATTAATTATGTATATAAATATAATATAATATATAATTAATTATATAAATTATATATTTATATTATATTTATATAATAAAATCCGTCGGCAAGCTAGGAGCCAAACTTATGTTAGCTGGAATTAGGGGCTCCGCACTCGTGGAGCTTTGAAGACAAAAACCTCCGCACTCGCGGAGGTCAAACAGTATTACATGGGCCTATAAAAGGCCGAGCATTCGGCCAATTTTTACACATCTTTTTCTTCTTCATTCATACGTAAGATATATATATATATATATATATATATATATATATATATATATATATATATATATATATTTTAATTTTAATTGTAATTTTAATTTCTAATAATAAGGGTATGTTAGCGAATATTGTAAGGGTGTAAGTCGAAATTCTGTCCGTGTAACGCTACGCTTGTTTTAATCATTGTAAGTTATGTTCAACCTTTTTAATTTAATGTCTCATAGCTAAGTTATTATTATGCTTATTTAAGCCGAAGTAATCATGATGTTGGGCTAAAAATATTAAAATTGGGTAATTGGGCTTTGTACCATAATTGGGGTTTGGACAAAAGAACGACACTTGTGGAAATTAGACTATGGGCTATTAATGGGCTTTATATTTGTTTAACTAAATGATAGTTTGTTAATTTGAATATAAAGATTTACAATTGGACGTACCTATAAATAACCATATACACTCAATCGGACACGATGGGCGGGATATTTATATGTACGAATAATCGTTCATTTAACCGGACACGGGAATGGATTAATAGTCTATGGAATTATTAAAACATGGGTGAAATTATGTACAAGGACACTTGGCATAATTGATAACAAAGTATTAAAACCTTGGATTACACGCAGTTGATATCCTGGTGTAATTATTAAACAAAGTATTAAAACCTTGTTACAGTTTAAGTCCCCAATTAGATGGAATATTTGACTTCGGGTATAAGGATAATTTGACGAGGATACTCGCACTTTATATTTATGACTGATGAACTGTTATGGACAAAAACTAGACGGACATATTAAATAATCCAGGACAAAGGACAATTAATCCATGGAAATAAACTAAAATCAACACGTCAAACATCATGATTACGGAAGTTTAAATAAGCATAATTCTTTTTATTTCATAATTAATTTCCTTTATTTCGTATTTAATTGCACTTTTAATTATCACACTTTTATTTATTGTCATTGTATTTAATTGCACTTTTAATTATCACACTTTTATTGTCATTGTATTTAATTGCACTTTTAATTATCGTACTCTTTAATTATCGCAAGTTTATTTTATCGCAATTTTATTTATCGCAATTTCATTATCGTTATTTACTTTACATTTTAAATTAAGTCTTTTATTTATTTCATATTTTACATTAGGTTTTAACTGCGACTAAAGTTTTAAAATCGACAAACCGGTCATTAAACGGTAAAAATCCCCTTTTATAATAATAATATTACTTATATATATTTATATTTTTATAAATTAAAACTAATATAGCGTTAAGCTTTGTTTAAAAGATTCCCTGTGAAACGAACCGGACTTACTAAAAACTACACTACTGTACGATTAGGTACACTGCCTATAAGTGTTGTTGCAAGGTTTAGGTATATCCATTCTATAAATAAATAAATATCTTGTGTAAAATTGTATCGTATTTAATAGTATTTCCTAGTAAAAATAAAGCTATTTCATATACACCTCGCATAACATCAAGTATTTTTGGCGCCGCTGCCGGGGAACTTAAATGCCGAAAGCGCAACGCTAATGATATAAAAAAAAATAATAATATAATTTTGTAAAAGTTTTTATTAAGTCCTTCGTATAAAAATATAAGTTTTTTTTTAAATATAAAAATATAAAAATACAAAAAATAGTTTGTTAAAAAAATATATAAAGTTTAAAAAAAAGTATTTTTACTTTTGAGTTTAAAAATAAGTATTTTATTGTTTTATAAAAATATTTAGTTATATTTATATTTTATATATATTTGATAAAACAAAAAAAAAAAAAAAAACTGAACCTGTGCAAAAACGAACCCCTTTTCAGCCTAAATTTGACCCTCCGCGACTCGCGGAGCTTTTAAACTGGACCTAACCGCACTCGCGGAGGTCAATCTAATAGGTCAACCTAGGACTGCAATTAATACGAAATTAGGGTTTAATTAATTTAATTATTTAATTTTTAGGGTTTTATTTAATTAATTAGTTTAGTTATTTATTTAATTTGTATTATTAAGTTATAATTAGTTTAATTAATTTATAAAATTAATAGTTTTATTAAATAAATAATATAAAAATAATATTTTTATAAAAATTGTACTTTTTACAACTTTAAGTATATTTTTATATTTTGTACTTTTTTTATTCGTTTTAGCGTAATATTTGTATTTTTCGCTCGTATTTAGTTTTAAATCATAGTATTTGCCATAGTTATTTTTATTTCTAGATTTTTAGGCTTTGTCATAAAATCCCTTAAGTGCTTTTTCTTTAGACTAAGATTTAGGTGCTTTAGAATTTTGCGACGCTGTTCTAAGTTTTTAGTACCTTTTTAAGATATTGCCATTTGGGATATAGAATTCCTTGTAAGCTTTAATATTTTTAGACGCAACTTTTAATTCTTAGTTTTTAGTTCCTTTTTAAGTTTCGACGCGCTACTTTCTTATTTTTATTTTTCGACGCCTATTATTTTTCAATCTTTTATTTTTCGACGTTTTTCGACGCGCTCTTTTTCTTTCTTATTTCTCGACATTCTAGTTTTTAGGACTTAGAATTTTCTCTATTTCTTATCTAATATTTCTTTAAATTTCAAACGAAATATTGTTTTAAGTGGTTAAATTGATAGACATCAAAATTTTCTGGTTCGTAGTAATAGTTGAATTTGTACGTGGACCGGGTTATTGGAGCCAAACAGTACTCAATTATATTGAGACCAAACGAATCCTGCCCCTCTGCTGCATCTTTTGGCTATTCGAAACGTGGGCAAAATCAGAAAAGTCTATTAATTGGATAACTTATATAATTTTTCTTTCTTTTTAAAAACTAATAAGATATTCAGTGAATGCACCGAGCAAAACATTCACCACCTTTTGTACGTTCACCACCTGTAACTCGATCAAGACATCTAGCAAATATTGTCACCGTTGATTTTTCTTCAGAATTATCATCCAGTCGACCAAGTACTCCAATTCAAATTTCCGATAATCCATTTTTTGAACCCGACCTCACAATTGAGAATCCGGAGAATATTCAAGGACGATTTATAGATCCTGAACCACTAATCTTTCCTTCGGAACCACCAATCATTCAAACAGAGATTGTTGAGGAACGAACCATTAAATCAGAATCCTCTAGTGATTCAGATTCAACAAATTCAATCATGGAGAATCTGGAACCTTTAAGTATGGAAGATCGAATGCGAGCTAAACGCACTGGCCAAGGTCACGCAATTACTCATCCAGAAATTAATGCGCCAGATTATGAAATCAAAGGACAAATTCTACACATGGTAACTAATCAATGTCAATTTAGTGGTGCGCCGAAGGAAGATTCAAATGAACATCTTCGTACCTTTAATAGGATCTGTACTTTATTTAAAATCCGAGAAGTTGAAGATGAACAGATATATCTCATGTTATTTCCCTGGACTTTAAAGGGAGAAGTCAAAGATTGGTTAGAATCGTTACCTGAAGGGACGATTGATACATGGGACGTTTTAGTTGAAAAATTTCTTAAACAATTCTTTCCGGCATCTAAAGCCGTAAGACTTCAAGGAGAAATTGTTACGTTCACACAGAAACCAAATGAAACTCTATATGAGGCATGGACCAGATTTGGAAAGTTATTGAGAGGATGTCCGCAACATGGTTTAGACACCTGTCAAATAGTACAAATATTCTACCAAGGATGCGACATCACTACAAGGAAAGATATCGATATAGCAGCTGGTGGTTCCATTATGAAGAAAACAGAAACTGATGCTTATAAGATTATTGATAACGCTGCTTCCCACTCACATGAGTGGCACCAAGAAAAAGATATCGTTAGATCATCTAAAGCCGCTAAAGCCGATTCTAGCCATGACTTAGATTCTATTTCCGCAAAGATAGATGCTGTCGAGAGACGAATGGAAAAGATGACTAAGGATATTCACTCAATACGAATTAGTTGTGAGCAGTGTGGAGGACCACATTTAACAAAAGATTGTCTCAGTATTGAACTAACAATGGAACAAAGAGAGAATGTTTCATATATAAACCAAATGCCTGGAAATAATTATCAGAATAATTATCAACTGCCAAGACCGATTTACAACCAAAACCAGAATTATAATCGAAATGTTCCTTACAACAACCAACAAGGTCCTAGTAATCAACAAGTATCCAATAATACTTACAATCAACAAAGACCTAATTTTCAAAACAAACCACCACAAACCGATGATAAAAAGCCGAATTTAGAAGATATGATGACGAAGCTAGTTGAATCTCAAACACAGTTTTTCACATCTCAGAAACAAACCAATGAACAAAATGCTCAAGCATTTAGAAATCAACAAGCTTCTATTCAAAATCTGGAACAAGAAGTAAGTAACCTAGCAAGGTTAATAGGTGAAAGAAAACCAGGAAGTTTACCTAGTGATACAAATGCTAACTCCCGGAATGAAACAGCTAAAGCCATTACCACAAGAAGTGGTATTACACTTAAACCACCTGAAATACCTGTAATTTCTGATGAAGCTATTCCTACTCCACAAGAACCAAAACCTGAACAAGATAAGAAAAAAGAACCGGTAGTTGAAAAGGTTAATGAAGATAACACAGTTAAGGCAAAACCTTATGTTAAACCATACCAACCACCACTTCCTTACCCAAGTAAAATGAGAAAAGAGAGACTTGAAGCCGAGCAATCCAAATTCTTGGATATGTTTAAATAGATAAATGTAAATCTTCCTTTCATTGATGTGATTTCAGGAATGCCTAGATATGCTAAATTTCTGAAAGATCTAATCACGAATAGAAAGAAAATGGAAGAACTCTCGGCTGTTACTATGAATGCTAATTGTTCAGCAGTGCTGTTGAATAAGATACCAGAAAAACTATCTGATCCAGGAAGTTTCACAATTCCATGTTTTCTGGGTAGTCTTAGTTCAATAGAAGCATTGGCAGACTTAGATGCTAGTATAAATTTAATGCCGTATTCACTATACACTAAACTAGACCTTGGAGAATTGAAACCAACACGAATAAGCATACAACTAGCCGATAGATCAGTAAAATATCCTAGAAGGATAATGGAGAACATGCTAGTTAAAGTTGGTACTTTAGTATTTCCAGTAGATTTTGTTGTTCTGGACATGGAAGAAGATTCTCAAGTTCCTCTCATATTAGGAAGTCCATTTTTAAACACGGCTAAAGCAATGATAGACGTGTTTGGTAAGAAACTAACCCTAAGTATAGAGGACGAGAGTGTTACCTTTTCAGTTGATAGAGCAATGCAATAACCGCAATCTGCAGATAATACATGTTATTATATTCAAACTATAGAATCACATACAGAATTGTTAGAAGAATTTCCAGAATTACAAGGAACAGGAGAATGTTCTTTAGGAGAAGGAACTGAACCAATTGATGAAATTGAAATGTTAGCTACACTTATGGCTAATGGATATGAACCAACAACAGAAGAAATTCAAATGCTAAAAGAAGAAGAAAGATATCGATATAAATCATCGATAGAAGAACCACCGAAATTAGAGTTAAAGCCACTTCCAAACCATTTGGAATACGCTTATTTACATGGTGAATCTGAATTACCTGTAATAATATCGTCTTCTCTTACTGAGAATGAAAAATCTCAACTCATTTCTGTGCTAAAAGCTCATAAACCAGCTATTGCATGGAAGATTCATGATATTAAAGGAATAAGTCCTTCGTATTGCACACATAAAATCCTTATGGAAGAAGGTCATAAAACGTATGTGCAACGCCAACGAAGACTAAATCCTAATATGCAAGATGTTGTTAAGAAAGAAATTATTAAACTGCTAGATGCAGGTTTAATTTATCCAATTTCTGATAGTCCATGGGTAAGCCCAGTTTAATGCGTGCCTAAGAAGGGTGGCATGACTGTCATCACAAATGAGAAAAATGAGCTTATTCCGACTAGGACTGTAACAGGATGGCGTGTATGTATTTATTATAGAAAATTAAATGACGCCACCAGAAAAGATCACTTTCCCTTACCTTTCATTGATCAAATGTTGGAAAGATTAGCCGGAAATAGTTACTATTGTTTTCTTGATGGTTTTTCCGGATATTTTCAAATTTCAATAGCACCCGAGGACCAAGAAAAAACCACGTTCACATGCCCTTATGGTACTTTTGCTTACAAACGCATGCCATTTGGACTTTGCAACACCCCTGCAACCTTTCAAAGGTGCATGACGGCGATTTTTCACGACATGATAGAAGAATGCATGGATGTTTTCATGGATGACTTTTCAGTCTTCGGTGATACATTTGAATCATGTCTAGTTAATATTGAACGAATGCTTATTAGATGTGAACAATCAAATCTAGTTCTTAATTGGGAAAAATGCCATTTCATGGTTAAAGAAGGCATCGTTCTTGGACATAAAATTTCAAAGGAAGGAATTGAAGTGGATAGAGCTAAAGTAGATGTAATTGCTAAACTTCCACATCCCACAAATGTTAGAGGAGTTAGGAGTTTTCTAGGGCATGCCGGTTTTTACCGACGTTTCATAAAAGATTTTTTCTAAAATTGCCACTCCTATGAATAAACTCCTAGAAAAGGATGCTCCATTCATCTTTTCAGATGAATGTATCAAATCTTTTAATATTCTTAAAGAAAAACTCATTAATGCGCCGATTATGATAACTCCAAATTGGAATCTACCATTTGTACTTATGTGCGATGCAAGTGATTTTGCAATGGGAGCCGTTTTAGGACAAAGGATTGAAAAACGATTTCAACCTATATATTATGCTAGTAAGAAGTTACAAGGAGCACAAACAAATTACACAACTACTGAAAAAGAACTCATTGCTATTGTCTTTGCTTTTGACAAATTTCGTTCATATCTCGTTCTAGCTAAATCGGTGGTCTATACCGACCATTCTGCTCTTAGATACCTATTTTTGAAACAAGATGCTAAACCACGATTAATCCGTTGGATCTTACTCTTACAAGAGTTTGATATTGAAATCCGAGATAAAAAGGGAGCAGAAAATCTCGCCGCTGATCATCTTTCTCGTCTTGAAAATCCAGAATTAGAAGTTCTAAATGAATCGGCCATACAAGACAACTTTCCTGATGAATATCTATTGAAGACAGATTATAATGAAATTCCATGGTTAGCAGACTATGCAAACTATTTAGTATATGGATTCCTTGAAAAAGGATTGTCGTACCAAAAACGAAAGAAATTCTTTAGTAATATAAAACACTATTTTTGGGAAGATCCACATTTGTTTAAAAGTTGTCCAGATGGAATAATACGCCGATGTGTATTTGGAGATGAAGCTAGTAAAATCTTAAACCATTGTCACACAGGACCAACAGGAGGGCATTATGGGCCTCAACTAACAGCAAGAAAAGTTTACGATGTTGGATTCTATTGGCCTACAATTTACAAAGACGCACACCTTCTTAGCAAATCCTGTGATGCTTGTCAAAGGGCCGGAAAAATAAGTCAACGTGATGAAATGCCACAAAATGTCATTCAAGTATGTGAAGTATTTGACATTTGGGGTATTGACTTTATGGGTCCATTTCTAAAATTTCATAATAATCTCTATATTCTCGTAGCCATTGATTATGTATCTAAATGGGCGGAAGCACAAGCTCTCCCAACTAACGATGCACGAGTTGTAGTCAAATTTTTAAAACGCCTTTTTGCTAGGTTTGGAACACCGAAAGCTTTAATAAGTGATCGGGGAACTCATTTCTGTAATAATCAACTTGAGAAAGTTCTTAAAAGATATGGAGTAACTCATAAAATCTCCACTACTTATCATCCACAGACAAGTGGACAAGTTGAAAATACCAACCGAGCATTAAAATGTATTCTAGAGAAAATCATAGGATCAAATCCGAAGGAATGGTCCATTAAATTGGCGGATGCACTCTGGGCTTTTAGAACAGCCTACAAAACTCCAATTGGAACCACACCTTTTAAACTCGTTTACGGAAAAGCATGTCATCTTCCAGTAGAAATTGAACACAAAGCATTTTGGGCTTTAAAGACATGTAATCTTGATTTACATGAAGCTGGACGTCTACGATTAAGTCAACTAAACGAATTAGAAGAATTAAGACAAGAAGCATATGAAAATTCTCTAATCTATATGGAAAGAACGAAGAAATGGCATGATAAAAGAATCAGAAGTTCAAAAGAATTTAATAAAGGAGACAAAGTTCTTCTTTTCAATTCACAATTCAAGCAATTTCCTGGAAAATTGAAATCAAGATGGTCTGGACCATTCATAGTCAAAAGAGTTTTCCCATACGGAACAATAGAATTAATAAATTCAAATGGGATTGAATTTAAAGTTAATGGTCACAGAGTTAAACATTACATAGATAGTCCGATGGAAGTTGACAACGAAGTTAATCACAATTTCAACACCACAGCTAACTAAGTGTGGGGAGAATCAAGTCTTTTAAGGATAATATATATTTCTGTTAGAGTTAGATTTTCTGTTTTCGTGTAGTTCTTGAAAATGGAACCCGAATGGTCTTTCCCTAGCAGACCCTAAAGAACTAGTCTTCTCCCCCCATTCTGAATTTTTATTTTTTTTAGGTTTTACGAAATGAAGACTTCCTGTGAATTAAACCATGGTCTAATGCTACACGCTTTTATCACTAAACGTAATAATGACACCCTTCCAAGTGAAATAGTATCAGTAATCAGAGAAAAATTGAACGGAGTAAGAAAAGAATCTAGATGCGAAAATAATAAGTTACAATTTGGTAAAGGAAAATCAAAATCCGCAGCGAAAAGAAGAGCACGACACCTTGAAAGATGTCACAAATGCGGAAAATGGTCACACGAAGGTAAATGTTCAAATAATCAAACCTATTCAAACACCGAATTTGTTACTTTATGCAGAGACGGACCGTTCATATGTTTAGAAGAAAAAACGTTAATGCTTGAGGTTACGCCTATGTAGCCATGGAAAATCAATTAGTCCGACTATCTTATGAATGGGCTAGAGCATATCACTAAGAAATATATTTCACAGGTAAGTTTGTACAGTTTTTATTTTTATTTTTATTTTTAACCTTTTGATAATAAACGCTAATTTGTTCGCTATAAAGTATTAAATTAGTATTCTATAAAATTAGGTCTTGCGACCGAAATTATTGATATCATACAAAAATTTATTACATCACTGCGAAATTTAACGTTTATTCTTAAGGTATAAATATCTTTAATCAATCAACCAAAAATATTTCAAAAATTCGTCATGAGTTAAATTAGGTCATGGAACCGAAATTACTTTACCGAAAAGAGGGGCGCATATTTTTGATAATATTTGATTGATTAAAGTGGGATAAAAGCCAAAAAGATTTTAATTTTATCTTTACCATGTTTTTAAAATTAATATATAAATATTAAATTAATATTGTGAATTTTTTTTAAAATCAATATATTTAAGTTTGTAAATATTTGAAAATTTTAATATTTTTAATATAAGTTTGTATGTATAAAAACAAAAATATAATATAAGTTTGTTGTGAATTTTTAATTATTAATATGAATTTTCAATTTTATGCATTTTAAATTTAAGTTTGGTGTGAATTTAAAAACAAAAATTTACTTTATTTCGCTAAGTTAAAAATATGATTTTTAAAATTCGTCATGAGTTGAAGACTAGGTCGTTGAACCGAAATTGCTTTACCCGAGAGAGGGACGAGAACTTTTATTATCATTATTTTTAATCTTATTGAATTAAAGTATGCCAAAAACATTAAAAAAAACCCAAAAATCTTTGCTTTTAAAACCGCGCTTAAAAATGACAAATTTTAAAATTTTTGTCGAGGGACGGACTAGGACATCGATCCGAAACGCCCTCATCCTAAAAAGAAACAAAATTTTAATTTTTAAATTAATTTTATGTTTTATAAAGTTATAAGGTTTTATAAAAAAAAAAAAAAAAAAAATATCGCCGCGACTCGCGGTGCTTTGTGGGTTCCCACCACCGCACTCGCGGAGTATCAAAAATCCAGAAAAAATATGACTGGTCGAACATACCAGTTTGCACACACACCCATTTTTCTACGAAAAAACACACAAAAAATCGCCCAAATTCGTGATTTTTCACCATTTTTCATCAAATCTTTCATAAAATCACAATGAGGAGACTATTATCAAGGAATTACTCAAGGAAATCGGTAAATTTCTACACCTAAACACCATTTAATCCGAATTTTTAGTGTTCTTGAACAATTTTATGCCTAATTCAATTTTGATGCTTTCTAGTGTAATAATGCTTCAATTGTTTGTGTATTATGCTTGTATAACCTAGATTGATGCTATTTTACATGATTAGAAGCTTTGAACTTCAATTTTTGAATAATCTAGGGTTTGTGTTCTTGAGCAAAATTAGGGCTTTTTGATATAAAAAGGTTATGGCCGAATTTTGTTGTTAGTTTATGCTAAATTGAGTAGTGTAACATGTTGAGGTTGCTAAATGATCAAAACTTTGATCCTAAACATGATTTATGAAGATTAAAGTGGACTTTTTGAACCAAAATTGCATAAACTTGATTTAATTGATATGAATGCCATGAGGAACTTGTTTAATTGTTATAATGATTGTTTTTGACATGTTTTAAAAGATAAATGCGAAGGAACTTTGTGTACATTTTTGTAAAAGTATATTTGTAAAAGTGTAGAATTGTTAATATTTTGAAAATGTGTATAGAGTTTAATATGGATTAAACATGTCATTGAAATTGTTTAGATTTATGATTTTGCTAAAACTAATGCATATTTGGATGCACAAAAATTGTGTTTGATATATTTTGCAGACTGAAAGGGGTGAATCTTCATCCCAGGCTTGCAATGCTCCTCCAGAAGATGCAAATCAACAGGAAATTAATAACCAATACTGACAAGATATGCCTCACCCAATTGTTTCATATTCAAACATTCATGAGGCAGATTTACATCCGAATTTGAGATTTGATAGATATTGGATAGACTATCCAAAATATCAAAAGAACCTGCACAACCTTGTGTCTAATAATGTTGAGGTACCCAGAGTTATAGATTGGGCACCATTAGAGGTAGTGGAATTGGCCGAGCCAATCAGGGTATGGTAATTCTACTTTTAGTGATTGGGTACATTTATTCAACATGCGTAGACCTGTATATAGAGAATGGTGTATAGAGTTATTGTGTACTATTGAAATAAATGATCGGGTAGATACTTTAACCGATCGTAATTTTATTAGATTTTTATTAGGAGGGGAGATGCGTCATATGTCCTTACTAAACATGGCTCA
Organism: Rutidosis leptorrhynchoides; assembly: GCF_046630445.1. Taxonomy (NCBI): domain Eukaryota; kingdom Viridiplantae; phylum Streptophyta; class Magnoliopsida; order Asterales; family Asteraceae; genus Rutidosis; species Rutidosis leptorrhynchoides. The sequence continues at coordinate 376,862,625 of NC_092336.1, forward strand.
GGCTTTAGGTATATACACACTCGAGGAGCTAGCATCTTATGATTGTCAGAGGTTAATAGTTTATGGTAGGAGGGTGGATGAGAATTTTGATACAAATGACGTATGGAGTAGGATGACTAGCCATCGCCGATTCCAGGGGGGATTATACTCTTATCTTGATATTGATAGAGCTGAATTAAGAGTAATCCATTGTTTTTTAGCCAATTCGATAACACAACGAGGTAAGAATAAGGAAAAGGTAAATGAACAGGATTTGTTTTACCACATGTGTATTCGAGACCCACATAGCGCTGTAAGTATACCTTTTTGTGTGGGTTATTATTTATTGACTATGGTTAAGGGTATGAGGCGTGGTAGCATAATAGGAGGTGGTATATTTATTACTTTAATTGCTGAATATCTTGGTGTGGATAGAAGTCGGGGGGGGGGGGGGGGGGGAGAATTTTAATGGCAGAACCAGAACCCCGCGATAGAATAGATTTGCATGTTTATCATGGTGCTAAGGTCTTAAAGAAATGAAACAACGCGGCATCACGTTATGATGGCAGGCATCCACAGGTTGAGAGAGATCAACAGCAAGGTCAACCGGGAGGGGGTAATCCAATGACGGAAATGCAAATTTTTATGGCTCGACACGAGTATGAAATGGCTAGACAAAAAGCATTTCAAGATTGGCAGTATCATCAAAGCCAAATCATAAGTCATTGTACACATGTAGGTAGAGACTACATTCCTACCGTTATGCCCTAATTTGCTCCTTGGACTTTAGAGAGCCGACCACCATATCCTACATATGACCCGGCCCAAGCATTTTGCAGCATCTATGGATACGCTTGTGACCCATACTGGAACCATCCTCCTCATCCGTAATTTTCTATTTTTGTTTATTTTTTTGTAATGTTACTAATTCTTAATTTTCTTATTTCTTATTTCTTATTTTATTATTATAATAGCTTTTATAATTTTTAACTTTATTAGATTTTAATAATTTTTGAATGTGGTGTGAAAACCCAACTTCAAAAATATGTATATATGTGTTTGTAGTTTATCTCATGTACAAAACAGGGTAAAACAGCGCATTTTCAAAGACTGACATTAAGTTCAGCAAAAGCTAGTACTTTTGACGACAAAAATGAAAAACAAATGTGATGTAACAACAAGACAGAATGAACAAATGATGTGCACCATTTATCATTCAGCAAACAAATGCCAATATGTTTGGAAACTTTGATAAAATTTAATTATTTTTCTATGCTAATCACCCTCAATAATTTAAATTGTTACTGATTTCTTGCAAATGAGGGCATTGCAAGATCTTAAGTATGGGAAGGAGTTAAATTCTTTCGGATTTAAAAAAAAAAAAAATTTGATTTAAACACTTGGTTACCATTAAAAATACTAGTAATGCAGTAGTTGTATTAGAATCTAGTGCTCTCTGATAATAAAGAACAGCCATAGTCTTATATACTGACTACCCAATTCTAGTAAAATTTTTCAAAATTTTCAATTAAATGAATTCAAAATCATGTTTATACATATTTATGAACGATAAAACTAGGTGTTAACACTGAAATTATTGTTACCTCGGAAAGGATATAAATTGAGAAACAAACCAAAATGTTAGAATTCATTTAAAATGGAATAGAGGACAATAAAAAGGCAAATAAAAGAAAATAAAAGCCAAGTGTGGGAAAATTACCAAAATTATTTAAAACATATATCGCATATTTTTGTACAAATAACTGAAGATACGTTTGCTTTGGACTAATCTAAAAAGTTTTACCCGATTTACTGTAAGAGAGATGGATCTACACGATGAATCAATTCCATCATTTAAAGAAAGTAAAGTCTTCCGAAAAAGAAACACGCTTCTTGATTTAGGTCATGAAGTTGTCGTCCAGACCTGCTTTAGGTTGACGAAAAATCTAGAAAAGTCATCTCTAAAATCAGCAGGAAATCCACGGACCTCAGCATCAAACAGGGTCGCCAAGTGGTCAGACTTATCCTAACCATGAGAGGATCTGTCTTGTAAAATAGGGAGGACGCCGTGCAAATTAGCTGGATAAGACTAATAAATCAGATCCCCAGAAAGGATAATCTCCTTAAAGATCAAAAATCAGCTTTTAAGACTGATATTACTCAATCCTAGAGATTGACCTTAAAGATTGAGAATTCAAACTCATGGAATTCAATGATATCTAAACTCGAGCTGAACGAGAAAATATTTTGATCAAAATTACAAACCGATTTGTTTTCTGAAAACCCATTTTCAATGCGTTCATTACCATTGAACGTAAAATCCTAAGAATTCACCTGGAATTCATTAGGTCAACTGGACCAAATCGGGTGTCAACCGTAAGAACGGTGGTTGCATAGCATGGTCAAAGACAGGACCTTGTGCCAGACCAAAAAATTATAAGGGTGAGCTTTACTATTGCTCCTACAAAGGATAGTAATTGCATCCGATACGTTATAGACCATAATTAAAAGCATGTCAGGGGACATTGCCTTAACAGTTGCTTGTTCAACGCTTTCCTTTACAACCGGACGGTAGTTTACCGAAAGGTAATATACGGAGCAAGTATACTGGACGTGTTGCTTTCCCAATACACGGTTAGCAAGTGGGTGACACAAAACCGCAAGTGTTGAGCTAAAATTTTCAAATCTGAAACCCACCAAACCCACAAAAATAATTTGCAAACACCGGTGAAGGGTTATTCCGGGAAACTTATCTAGGGTAAAAACTAGATTTAATTTTCAAAAGATCAAATATTTTCATAAAAATCCAATTTCCTAACGAATCTAAATTTTTATAGTCATGTGGGACTGTAAACCATAACGTTACTACCATTGTTCATACCGCCGTATAGAAATCACTGATGTACAAAGTGTGAAGAATAAAGAAGTGATTCTAGTTTATTTCAAGACTATATTGCTTGAGGACAAGCAACGCTCAAGTGTGGGAATATTTGATAATGCTAAAAACGAACATATATTTCATAGCATTATCCCTCAAGAAAGACAAGCTTTTAGTTGCAGTTGTCCTATTTACAAGGAATATTCGTTTAAATATTAAAAGGTGAAGACAAAAGGCAGATTTGACAAATTGAAGATGCAAACGACCAAAAAGCTAAAAAGTACAAAGTATAAGCAAAGAGGTTCAAATTATTGATAAGGAACGCCTAAAAATGACAAGAGTACAAGCCGCAAAACGCAAAGTACAAGATATTAAATCATACGACAGGACGTTCGAAAATCCGAAACCGAGACATGAACCAGCTTTCAACGTACGACGCAACGGACCGAAAGTTACAAATTAATTATGTATATAAATATAATATAATATATAATTAATTATATAAATTATATATTTATATTATATTTATATAATAAAATCCGTCGGCAAGCTAGGAGCCAAACTTATGTTAGCTGGAATCAGGGGCTCCGCACTCGCGGAGCTTTGAAGACAAAAACCACCGCACTCGCGGAGGTCAAACAGTATTACGTGGGCCTATAATGAAATGTACCGTTCATATTGATTATAAACGTTCCATATTAATTAATTTTGTCGCGAGGTTTTGACCTCTATATGAGACGTTTTTCAAAGACTGCATTCATTTTTAAAACAACCATAACCTTTATTTTATCTATAAAGGTTTAAAAAGCATTACGTAGATTATCAAATAATGATAATCTAAAATATACCGTTTACACACGACCATTACATAATGGTTTACAATAAGAATATATTACATCAAAAATAAGTTTCTTGAATGCAGTTTTTACATAATATCATACAAGCATGGACTCCAAATCTTGTCCTTATTTTAGTATGCAACAGCGGAAGCTCTTAATAATCACCTGAGAATAAACATGCTTAAAACGTCAACAAAAATATTGGTGAGTTATAGGTTTAACCTATATATTATCAAATCATAATAATAGACCACAAGATTTCATATTTCAATATACATCACATACATAGAGATAAAATTCATTCATATGGTGAACACCTGGTAACCGACATTAACAAGATGCATCTATAAGAATATCCCCATCATTCCGGGACACCTTTCGGATATGATATAAATTTTGAAGTACTAAAGCATCCGGTACTTTGGATGGAGTTTATTAGGCCCAATAGATCTATCTTTAGGATTCGCGTCAATTAGGGTGTCTGTTCCCTAATTCTTAGATTACCAGACTTAATAAAAAGGGGCATATTCGATTTCGATAATTCAACCATAGAATGTAGTTTCACGTACTTGTGTTTATTTTGTAAATCATTTATAAAACCTGCATGTATTCTCATCCCAAAAATATTAGATTTTAAAAGTGGGACTATAACTCACTTTCACAGATTTTTTTACTTCGTCAGGAAGTAAGACTTGGCAACTGGTCGATTCACGAACCTATAACAAATATGTACATATATATCAAAGTATGTTCAAAATATATTTACAACACTTTTAATACATTTTGATGTTTTAAGTTTATTAAGTCAGCTGTCCTCGTTAGTAACCTACAACTAGTTGTCCACAGTTAGATGTACAGAAATAAATCGATATATATTATCTTGAATCAATCCACGACCCAGTGTATACATATCTCAGTATTGATCACAACTCAAACTATATATATTTTGGAATCAACCTCAACCCTGTATAGCTAACTCCAACATTCACATATAGAGTGTCTATGGTTGTTCCGAAATATATATAGATGTGTCGACATGATAGGTCGAAAAATTGTATACGTGTCTATGGTATCTCAAGATTACATAATATACAATACAAGTTGATTAAGTTATGGTTGGAATAGATTTGTTACCAATTTTCACGTAGCTAAAATGAGTAGTTTTTACCAAATTTGTTTTGCTCGCCATTTCTTCGTTTCTAATCCGTTTTGAGTGATTTAAGCGGCCACGGTTTCGTATTGAACTTGACTTTATGAAACTAAACATAAAAGGTATAGGTTTATAGTCGGAAATACAAGTTACAAGTCATTTAAGAACGACATCTTGATGACTGTTTTGAAAAATATACTTTCACTTTGAGTTTAACCATGATTTTTGGATATGGTTTCATGTTCATAAGAAAAATCATTTTCCCAGAAGTATAGCTTTTAAATCAAAGTTTTTCATAGTTTTTAATTATCCAAACCAAAACAGCCCCAGGTTGTAACTACGACGGCGTAAATCCGGTTTTATGGTGTTTATCGTGTTTCCGGGTTTTAAATCATTAAGTTAGCATATCATATAGATATAGATCATGTGTATAGTTGATTTTAAAAGTGTAGTTAGAAGGATTAACTTTATTTGCGAACAAGTTTAGAATTAACTAAACTATGTTCTAGTGATTACTAGTTTACCACTTCGAATATGATAGCTTTTTATGTATGAATCGAATGATGTTATGAACATCATTACTACCTTAAGTTCCTTGGATAAACCTACTGGAAAAGAGAAAAATGGATCTAGCTTCAACGGATCCTTGGATGGCTCGAAGTTCTTGAAGCAGAATCATGACACGAAAACAAGTTCAAGTAAGATCATCACTTGATTTTATGAAACTAGAACTTGTAGAATTTATGAAGAACACTTAGAACTTGAAGATAGAACTTGAGAGAGATCAATTAGATGAAGAAAATTGAATAATTAAAGTGTTTGTAGGTGTTTTTGGTTGTTGGTGTATGGATTAGATATAAAGGATATGTAATTTTGTTTTCATGTAAATAAGTCATGAATGATTACTCATATTTTTGTAATTTTATGAGATATTTCATGCTAGTTGCCAAATGATGGTTCCCACATGTGTTAGGTGACTCACATGGGCTGCTAAGAGCTGATCATTGGAGTGTATATACCAATAGTACATACATCTAAAAGCTGTGTATTGTACGATTACGAATACGGGTGCATACGAGTAGAATTGTTGATGAAACTGAACGAGGATGTAATTGTAAGCATTTTTGTTAAGTAGAAGTATTTTGATAAGTGTCTTGAAGTCTTTCAAAAGTGTATGAATACATATTAAAACACTACATGTATATACATTTTAACTGAGTCGTTAAGTCATCGTTAGTCGTTACATGTAAGTGTTGTTTTGAAACATTTAGGTTAACGATCTTGTTAAATGTTGTTAACCCAATGTTTATAATATCAAATGAGATTTTAAATTATTATATTATCATGATATTATGATATATTAATATATCTTAATATGATATATATACATTTAAATGTCGTTACAACGATAATCGTTACATATATGTCTCGTTTCGAAATCCTTAAGTTAGTAGTCTTGTTTTTACTTATGTAGTTCATTGTTAATACACTTAATGATATATTTAATTATCATATTATCATGTTATATATAATATAACAATGTATTAATATTCTTCATATATATTTAGTAAGACGTGGTTATAACGATAATCGTTATATGTATCGTTTCGAGTTTCATACGTCAATAGTCTCCTTTTTAAGTATATAACTTATTGTTACTATTTTTAATGAGATACTTGATGATCATTATATCATGTTAAACATATATATTTATTCATTTATGTATCATCATGTCATATACAACTTATAGCGTTCGTGAATCATTGGTCAAACTGGGTAATCAGACGTTTACAAAATTTCCGTTTCAATTAACCAAGTCTTAACAAGTTTGATTGCTTAACATGTTGGAAATATTTAATCATGTAAATATAGTTTTTATTAAACATATAATCATAGTACCTACCCGTTAAATAAATTTCATCCCGAAATTTTAAGCGATTGGAGGTGTTGGCTCATCTTCTGGAAATAAGTGTGGGTACTTCTTCTTCATCTGATCTTCTCGTTCCCTGGTGAACTCGGGTCCTCTACGAGCATTCCATCGAACCTTAACAATTGGTATCTTGTTTTGTTTAAGTCTCTTAACCTCACGATCCATTATTTCAACGGGTTCTTCAATGAATTGAAGTTTTTCATTGATTTGGATTTCGTCTAACGGAATAGTGAGATCTTCTTTAGCAAAACATGTCTTCAAATTCGAGACGTGGAAAGTGTTATGTACAGCCGCGAGTTGTTGAGGTAACTCAAGTTGGTAAGCTACTGGTCCGACACGATCAATAATCTTGAATGGTCCAATATACCTTGGATTTAATTTCCCTCGTTTACAAAATTGAACAACACCTTTCCAAGGTGCAACCTTAAGCATGACCATCTCTCCAATTTCAAATTCTATATCTTTTCTTTTAATGTCGGCATAGCTCTTTTGTCGACTTTGGGCGGTTTTCAACCGTTGTTGAATTTGAATGATCTTCTCAGTAGTTTCTTGTATTATCTCCGGACCCGTAATCTGTCTATCCCCCACTTCACTCCAACAAATTGGAGACCTGCACTTTCTACCATAAAGTGCTTCAAATGGCGCCATCTCAATGCTTGAATGGTAGCTGTTGTTGTAGGAAAATTATGCTAACGGTAGATGTCGATCCCAACTATTTCCGAAATCAATAACACATGCTCGTAGCATGTCTTCAAGCGTTTGTATCGTCCTTTTGCTCTGCCCATCAGTTTGTGGATGATAGGCAGTACTCATGTCTAGACGAGTTCCTAATGCTTGCTGTAATGTCTGCCAGAATCTTGAAATAAATCTGCCATCCCTATCAGAGATAATAGAGATTGGTATTCCATGTCTGGAGATGACTTCCTTCAAATACAGTCGTCTAACTTCTCCATCTTGTCATCTTCTCTTATTGGCAGGAAGTGTGCTGATTTGGTGAGACGATCAACTATTACCCAAATAGTATCAAAACCACTTGCAGTCCTTGGCAATTTAGTGATGAAATCCATGGTAATGTTTTCCCATTTCCATTCCGGGATTTCGGATTGTTGAAGTAGACCTGATGGTTTCTGATGCTCAGCTTTGACCTTAGAACACGTCAAACATTCTCCTACGTATTTAGCAACATCGGCTTTCATACCCGGCCACCAAAAATTTTTCTTGAGATCCTTGTACATCTTCCCCGTTCCAAGATGTATTGAGTATCTGGTTTTATGAGCTTCTCTAAGTACCATTTCTCTCATATTTCCAAATTTTGGTACCCAAATCCTTTCAGCCCTATACCGGGTTCCGTCTTCCCGAATATTAAGATGCTTCTCCGATCCTTTGGGTATTTCATCCTTTAAATTTCCCTCTTTTAAAACTCCTTGTTGTGCCTCCTTTATTTGAGTAGTAAGGTTATTGTGAATCATAATATTCATAGATTTTACTCGAATGGGTTCTCTGTCCTTTCTGCTCAAGGCGTCGGCTACCACATTTGCCTTCCCCAGGTGGTAACGAATCTCAAAGTCGTAATCATTCAACAATTCAATCCACCTACGCTGCCTCATATTCAGTTGTTTCTGATTAAATATGTGTTGAAGACTTTTGTGGTCGGTATATATAATACTTTTGACCCCATATAAGTAGTGCCTCCAAGTCTTTAATGCAAAAACAACCGCGCCTAATTCCAAATCATGAGTCGTATAATTCTGTTCGTGAATCTTCAATTGTCTAGACGCATAAGCAATTACTTTCATTTATTGCATTAATACACAACCGAGACCTTGCTTTGAGGCGTCACAATATATCACAAAATCATCATTCCCTTCAGGTAATGACAATATAGGTGCCGTAGTTAACTTTTTCTTTGACAATTGAAACACTTTCTATTGTTCATATTTCCATTCAAATTTCTTCCCTTTATGCGTTAATGCAGTCAAGGGTTTTGCTATTCTGGAAAAGTCTTGGATGAACCTTCTGTAGTAACCCGCTAGTCCTAAAAACTGGCGTATGTGTTTCGGAGTTTTCGGGGTTTCCCACTTTTCAACGGTTTCGATCTTTGCTGGATCCACCTGAATACCTTCTTTGTTCACTATGTGACCGAGGAATTGAACTTCTTCCAACCAAAATGCACACTTTGAAAACTTAGCGTACAGTTTTTCTTTTCTCAGCAACTCTAGCACTTTTCTCAAATGTTCTTCGTGCTCTTGATCATTCTTCGAGTAAATAAGTATGTCATCAATGAAAACAATGACAAACTTGTCAAGATATGGCCCACAAACTCGGTTCATGAGGTCCATGAACACAGCTGGTGCGTTAGTCAATCCAAACGGCATAACCATAAACTCGTAATGACCGTAACGCGTCCTAAAAGCAGTCTTTGGAATATCATCCTCCTTCACCCGCATTTGATGATATCCAGAACATAAATCGATCTTTGAATAAACAGACGAGCCTTGTAGTTGATCAAATAAGTCGTCGATTCTCGGTAGTGGGTAGCGGTTCTTGATGGTAAGTTTGTTCAACTCTCGGTAGTCGATACACAACCTGAATGTACCATCTTTCTTCTTGACAAACAAAACAGGAGCTCCCCACGGTGATGTGCTTGGTCGAATGAAACCACGCTCTAAAAGTTTTTGTAATTGGCTCTGAAGTTCCTTCATTTCGCTAGGTGCGAGTCTGTATGGAGCACGAGCTATTGGTGCAGCTTCCGGTACAAGGTCTATTTGAAATTCAACGGATCGGTGTGGAGGTAGTCCCAGTAATTCTTTCGGAAATACATCGAGAAATTCTTTTGCGACGGGAATATCATTGATGTTCTTTTCTTTGGAATTCACTTTCTCGACGTGTGCTAGTACAGCATAGTAACCTTTTCTTATTAGTTTTTGTGCCTTCAGGTTACTAATAAGATTTAACTTCGCGTTGCTCTTTTCTCCGTACACCATTAAGGGTTTTCCTTTTTCTCGAATAATGCGAATTGCATTTTTGTAACAAACGATCTCTGCTTTCACTTCTCTCAACCAGTCCATACCGATTATCACATCAAAACTCCCTAACTCTACTGGTATCAAGTCAATCTTAAATGTTTCGCTAACCAGTTTAATTTCTCGATTCCGACATATATTATCTGCTGAAATTAATTTACCATTTGCTAATTCGAGTAAAAATTTACTATCCAAAGGCACCAATGGGCAACTTAATTTAGCACAAAATTCTCTACTCATATAGATTGTATCCGCACCCGAATCAAATAAAACATAAGCAGATTTATCGTCAATAAGAAACGTACCCGTAACAAGCTCCGGGTCTTCCTGTGCCTCTGCCGCATTAATATTGAAAACTCTTCCGCGGCCTTGTCCATTCGTGTTCTCCTGGTTCGGGCAATTTCTAATAATGTGGCCCGGTTTTTCACATTTATAACAAACTACATTGGCATAACTTGAAATGTCCCGTTCTTATTGATTAAAAACGTTGCATATTAATTGATTTCGTTGCGAGGTTTTGACCTCTATATGAGACGTTTTTCAAAGACTGCATTCATTTTTAAAACAAACCATAACCTTTATTTCATAAATAAAGGTTTAAAAAGCTTTACGTAGATTATCAAATAATGATAATCTAAAATATCCTGTTTACACACGACCATTACATAATGGTTTACAATACAAATATGTTACAACAAAATAAGTTTCTTGAATGCAGTTTTTACACAATATCATACAAGCATGGACTCCAAATCTCATCCTTATTTAAGTATGCGATAGCGGAAGCTCTTAATAATCACCTGAGAATAAACATGCTTAAAACGTCAAAAAAAAATGTTGGTGAGTTATAGGTTTAACCTAAATATATCAAATCATAATAATAGACCACAAGATTTCATATTTCAATACACATCCCATACATAGAGATAAAAATCATTCATATGGTGAACACCTGGTAACCGACATTAACAAGATGCATATATATAAGAATATCCCCATCATTCCGGGACACCCTTCGGATATGATATAAATTTCGAAGTACTAAAGCATCCGGTACTTTGGATGGAGTTTGTTAGGCCCAATAGATCTATCTTTAGGATTCGCATCAATTAGGGTGTCTGTTCCCTAACTCTTAGATTACCAGACTTAATAAAAAGGGGCATATTCGATTTCGATAATTCAACCATAGAATGTAGTTTCACGTACTTGTGTCTATTTTGTAAATCATTTATAAAACCAGCATGTATTCTCATCCCAAAAATATTAGATTTTAAAAGTGGGACTATAACTCATTTTCACAGATTTTTACTTCGTCGGGAAGTAAGACTTGGCCACTGGTTGATTCACGAACCTATAACAATATATACATATATATCAAAGTATGTTCAAAATATATTTACAACACTTTTAATATATTTTGATGTTTTAAGTTTATTAAGTCAGCTGTCCTCGTTAGTAACCTACAACTAGTTGTCCACAATTAGATGTACAGAAATAAATCGATAAATATTATCTTGAATCAATCCACGACCCAGTGTATACGTATCTCAGTATTGATCACAACTCAAACTATATATATTTTGGAATCAACCTCAACCCTGTATAGCTAACTCCAACATTCACATATAGAGTGTCTATGGTTGTTCCGAAATATATATAGATGTGTCAACATGATAGGTCGAAACATTGTATACGTGTCTATGGTATCTCAAGATTACATAATATACAATACAAGTTGATTAAGTTATGGTTGGAATAGATTTGTTACCAATTTTCACGTAGCTAAAATGAGAAAAATTATCCAATCTTGTTTTACCCATAACTTCTTCATTTAAATCCGTTTTGAGTGAATCAAATTGATATGGTTTCATATTGAACTCTATTTTATGAATCTAAACAGAAAAAGTATAGGTTTATAGTCGGAAAAATAAGTTACAAGTCGTTTTTGTAAAGGTAGTCATTTCAGTCGAAAGAACGACGTCTAGATGACCATTTTAGAAAACATACTTCCACTTTAAGTTTAACCATAATTTTTGGATATAGTTTCATGTTCATAATAAAAATCATTTTCTCGGAATAACAACTTTTAAATCAAAGTTTATCATAGTTTTTAATTAACTAACCCAAAACAGCCCGCGGTGTTACTACGACGGCGTAAATCCGATTTTACGGTGTTTTTCGTGTTTCCAGGTTTTAAATCATTAAGTTAGCATATCATATAGATATAGAACATGTGTTTAGTTGATTTTAAAAGTCAAGTTAGAAGGATTAACTTTTGTTTGCGAACAAGTTTAGAATTAACTAAACTATGTTCTAGTGATTACAAGTTTAAACCTTCAAATAAGATAGCTTTATATATATGAATCGAATAATGTTATGAACATCATTACTACCTTCAGTTCCTTGGATAAACCTACTGAAAAAGAGAAAAATGGATCTAGCTTCAACGGATCCTTGGATGGCTCGAAGTTCTTGAAGCAGAATCATGACACGAAAACAAGTTCAAGTAAGATCATCACTTGAAATAAGATTGTTATAGTTATAGAAATTGAACCAAAGTTTGAATATGATTATTACCTTGTATTAAAATGATAACCTACTGTAAGAAACAAAGATTTCTTGAGGTTGGATGATCACCTTACAAGATTGGAAGTGAGCTAGCAAACTTGAAAGTATTCTTGATTTTATGTAACTAGAACTTGTAGAATTTATGAAGAACACTTAGAACTTGAAGATAGAACTTGAGAGAGATCAATTAGATGAAGAAAATTGAAGAATGAAAGTGTTTGTAGGTGTTTTTGGTCGTTGGTGTATGGATTAGATATAAAGGATATGTAATTTTGTTTTCATGTAAATAAGTCATGAATGATTACTCATATTTTTGTAATCTTATGATATATTTCATGCTAGTTGCCAAATGATGGTTCCCACATGTGTTAGGTGACTCACATGGGCTGCTAAGAGCTGATCATTGGAGTGTATATACCAATAGTACATACATCTAAAAGTTGTGTATTGTACGAGTACGAATACGGGTGCATACGAGTAGAATTGTTAATGAAACTGAACGAGGATGTAATTGTAAGCATTTTTGTTAAGTAGAAGTATTTTGATAAGTGTATTGAAGTCTTTCAAAAGTGTATAAATACATATTAAAACACTACATGTATATACATTTTAACTGAGTCGTTAAGTCATCGTTAGTCGTTACATGTAAGTGTTGTTTTGAAACCTTTAGGTTAACGATCTTGTTAAATGTTGTTAACCCAATGTTTATAATATCAAATGAGATTTTAAATTATTATATTATCATGATATTATCATGTATGAATATCTCTTAATATGATATATATACATTAAATGTCTTTACAACGATAATAGTTACATATTTGTCTCGTTTAAAAATCATTAAGTTAGTAGTCTTGTTTTTACAAATGTAGTTCATTGTTAATATACTTAATGATATGTTTACTTACCATAGTATCATGTTAACTATATATATATATCCATATATATGTCATCATATAGTTTTTACAAGTTTTAACGTTCGTGAATCACCGGTCAACTTGGGTGGTCAATTGTCTATATGAAACATATTTCAATTAATCAAGTCTTAACAAGTTTGATTGCTTAACATGTTGGAAACATTTAATCATGTAAATATCAATCTCAATTAATATATATAAACATGGAAAAGTTCGGGTCACTACAGTACCTACCCGTTAAATAAATTTCGTCCCGAAATTTTAAGCTGTTGAAGGTGTTGACGAATCTTATGGAAATAGATGCGGGTATTTCTTCTTCATCTGATCTTCATGCTCCCAGGTGAACTCGGGTCCTCTACGAGCATTCCATCGAACCTTAACAATTGGTATCTTGTTTTGCTTAAGTCTTTTAACCTCACGATCCATTATTTCGACGGGTTCTTCGATGAATTGAAGTTTTTCGTTGATTTGGATTTTATCTAACGGAATAGTGAGATCTTCTTTAGCAAAACATTTCTTCAAATTCGAGACGTGGAAAGTGTTATGTACAGCCGCGAGTTGTTGAGGTAACTCAAGTCGGTAAGCTACTGGTCCGACACGATCAATAATCTTGAATGGTCCAATATACCTTGGATTTAATTTCCCTCATTTACCAAATCGAAAAACGCCTTTCCAAGGTGCCACTTTAAGCATGACCATCTCTCCAATTTCAAATTCTATATCTTTTCTTTTAATGTCAGCGTAGCTCTTTTGTCGACTTTGAGCGGTTTTCAACCGTTGTTGAATTTGGATGATCTTCTCGGTAGTTTCTTGTATAATCTCCGGACCCGTAATCTGTCTATCCCCCACTTCACTCCAACAAATCGGAGACCTGCACTTTCTACCATAAAGTGCTTCAAACGGCGCCATCTCAATGCTTGAATGGTAGCTGTTGTTTTAGGAAAATTCTGCTAACGGTAGATGTCGATCCCAACTGTTTCCGAAATCAATAACACATGCTCGTAGCATGTCTTCAAGCGTTTGTATCGTCCTTTCGCTCTGCCCATCAGTTTGTGGATGATAGGCAGTACTCATGTCTAGACGAGTTCCTAATGCTTGCTGTAATGTCTGCCAGAATCTTGAAATAAATCTGCCATCCCTATCAGAGATAATAGAGATTGGTATTCCATGTCTGGAGACGACTTCCTTCAAATACAGTCGTGCTAACTTCTCCATCTTGTCATCTTCTCTTATTGGCAGGAAATGTGCTGATTTGGTGAGATGATCAACTATTACCCAAATAGTATCAAAACCACTTGCAGTCCTTGGCAATTTAGTGATGAAATCCATGGTAATGTTTTCCCATTTCCATTCCGGGATTTCGGGTTGTTGAAGTAGACCTGATGGTTTCTGATGCTCAGCTTTGACCTTAGAACACGTCAAACATTCTCCTACGTATTTAGCAACATCGGCTTTCATACCCGGCCACCAAAAATATTTCCTGAGATCCTTGTACATCTTCCCCGTTCCAGGATGTATTGAGTATCTGGTTTTATGAGCTTCTCTAAGTACCATTTCTCTCATATCTCTAAATTTTGGTACCCAAATCCTTTCAGCCCTATACCGGGTTCCGCCTTCCCGAATATTAAGATGTTTCTCCGATCCTTTGGGTATTTCATCCTTTAAATTTCTCTCTTTTAAAACTCCTTGTTGCGCCTCCTTTATTTGAGTAGTAAGGTTATTATGAATCATTATATTCATAGATTTTACTCGAATGGGTTCTCTGTCCTTCCTGCTCAAGGCATCGGCTACCACATTTGCCTTCCCCGGGTGGTAACGAATCTCAAAGTCGTAATCATTCAATAATTCAATCCACCTACGCTGCCTCATATTCAGTTGTTTCTGATTAAATATGTGTTGAAGACTTTTGTGGTCGGTATATATAATACTTTTGACCCCATATAAGTAGTGCCTCCAAGTCTTTAATGCAGAAACAACCGCGCCTAATTCCAAATCATGCGTCGTATAATTTTGTTCGTGAATCTTCAATTGTCTAGACGCATAAGCAATCACCTTCGTTCGTTGCATTAATACACAATCGAGACCTTGCTTTGATGCATCACAATAAATCACAAAATCATCATTCCCTTCAGGCAATGACAATATAGGTGCCGTAGTTAGCTTTTTCTTCAATAACTGAAACGCTTTCTCTTGTTCATCATTCCATTCAAATTTCTTCCCTTTATGCGTTAATGCAGTCAAGGGTTTTTCTATTCTGGAAAAGTCTTGGATGAACCTTCTGTAGTAACCAGCTAGTCCTAAAAACTGGCGTATGTGTTTCGGAGTTTTCGGGGTTTCCCACTTTTCAACAGTTTCTATCTTTGCCGAATCCACCTTAATACCTTTTTTGTTCACTATGTGATCGAGGAATTGAACTTCTTCCAACCAAAATGCACACTTTGAAAACTTAGCGTACAATTCTTCCTTCCTCAATACTTCTAACACCTTTCTCAAATGTTCACTGTGTTCTTGGTCATTCTTTGAGTAAATAAGTATGTCATTAATGAAAACAATGATAAACTTGTCAAGGTATGGTCCACACACTCGGTTCATAAGGTCCATGAACACAGCTGGTGCATTAGTTAAACCAAATAGCATGACCATAAACTCGTAATGACCGTAACGTGTTCTGAAAGCAGTCTTTGGAATATCATCTTCTTTCACCCGCATTTTATGATACCCGGAACGTAAGTCAATCTTTGAATAAACATACGAGCCTTGTAGTTGATCAAATAAGTCATCGATTCTCGGTAGTGGGTAGCAGTTCTTGATGGTAAGTTTGTTCAACTCTCGGTAGTCGATACACAACCTGAATGTACCATCTTTCTTCTTGACAAACAAAACAGGAGCTCCCCACGATGATGTGCTTGGTCGAATGAAACCATGCTCTAAAAGTTCTTGTAATTGGCTTTGCAGTTCTTTCATCTCGCTGGGTGCGAGTCTGTAAGGAGCACGAGCTATTGGTGCAGCTCCTGGTACAAGATCTATTTGAAATTCAACGGATCGATGTGGGGGTAATCCCGGTAATTCTTTCGGAAATACATCGGGAAATTCTTTTGCGACGGGAACATCATTGATGCTCTTTTCTTCAGTTTGTACTTTCTCGACGTGTGCTAGAACAGCATAGCAAACTTTTCTTATTAGTTTTTGTGCCTTCAAATTACTAATAATATGTAGCTTCGTGTTGCCCTTTTCTCCGTACACCATTAAGGGTTTTCCTTTTTCTCGTATAATGCGAATTGCATTTTTGTAACAAACGATCTCTGCTTTCACTTCTTTCAACCAGTCCATACCGATTATCACATCAAAACTCCCTAACTCTACTGGTATCAAGTCAATCTTAAATGTTTCGCTAACCAGTTTAATTTCTCGATTCCGACATATATTATCTGCTGAAATTAATTTACCATTTGCTAATTTGAGTAAAAATTTACTATCCAAAGGCGTCAATGGACAACTTAATTTAGCACAAAAATCTCTACTCATATAGCTTCTATCCGCACCCGAATCAAATAAAACGTAAGCAGATTTATTGTCAATAAGAAACGTACCCGTAACAAGCTCCCGGTCTTCCTGTGCCTCTGCCGCATTAATATTGAAAACTCTTCCGCGGCCTTGTCCATTCGTGTTCTCCTGGTTCGGGCAATTTCTAATAATGTGGCCCGGTTTTCCACATTTATAACAAACTACATTGGCATAACTTGCTCCGACACTACTTGCTCCGCCATTACTCGTTCCGACACCATTTGTTCCTTTCGTTCTATTAACCCCTGGTCCGTAGACCTCACACTTCGCCGCGCTATGACCATTTCTTTTACACTTGTTACAAAATTTGGTGCAGAACCCCGAGTGATACTTTTCACACCTTTGGCATAGCTGCTTCTGATTGTTGTTGTTGTTGCGGTTATTATTGTTGTTGGGATGATTGTTGTAGTTGCTGTTGTTGTTGTTGTTGTTGTTGTTGTTGTTGTTGTTGTTGTTGTTGTTGTTGTTGTTGTTGTTGTTGTTGTTGTTGTTGTTGTTGTTGTTGTTGTTGTTGTTGTTGTTTTTGTTGTTGTTGTTGTTGGGCCATTTGTTGTAGTTGCGATTGATGTTGCGATTGTTGGGATAATTGTTGCGATTATTGTTGTAATTGCTGTTGTTGTTGTATTGGTGATTCTTATCACCGTTTTCCTCCCACTTTCTTTTGACTTGCTTCACATTGGCCTCTTCAGCAGTCTGTTCTTTAATTCTTTCTTCAATCTGGTTCACTAGTTTGTGAGCCATTCTACATGCCTGTTGTATGGAGGCGGGCTCGTGTGAACTTATATCTTCTTGGATTCTTTCCGGTAATCCTTTCACAAACGCGTCGATCTTCTCTTCCTCATCTTCGAATGCTCCCGGACACAATAGGCACAATTCTGTGAATTGTCTTTCGTACGTGGTAATATCAAATCCTTGGGTTCGTAACCCTCTAAGTTCTGTCTTGAGCTTATTGACCTCGGTTCTGGGACGGTACTTCTCGTTCATCAAGTGCTTGAATGCTGACCACGGTAGTGCGTACGCATCATCTTGTCCCACTTGCTCTAGATAGGTATTCTACCATGTTAACGCAGAACCTGTGAAGGTATGCGTAGCGTACTTCACTTTGTCCTCTTCAGTACACTTACTTATGGCAAACACCGATTCGACCTTCTCGGTCCACCGTTTCAATCCGATCGGTCCTTCGGTTCCATCAAATTCCAAAGGTTTGCAGGCAGTGAATTCTTTGTAGGTGCATCCTACACGATTTCATGTACTGCTAGATCCAAGGTTATTGTTGGTATGTAGCGCAGCCTGTACTGCGGCTATGTTTGAAGCTAGAAAAGTACGGAATTCCTCTTCATTCATATTCACGGTGTGTCAAGTAGTCGGTGCCATTTCCTTCAAAATAGTCAAATGGAACAAGTTAATCATACAGAATATTAAGAGTAGTTAATAGTATTTCGTAGCATAATATGAACTCATTTATAAAAGCTTTTTCTTCATATTAGCGTTTTATAAGTTTAAATTCGGGTAGTACCTACCCGTTAAGTTCATACTTAGTAGCTAATATACAATTCAACTACTACAATTCTATATGAAAAACTGATTGTAATAATATTTCGCGTTCAAACTTTTATACAATATTTTACAAACTTACAATACCGCTTATTTTACATAAAGCATGAAATATAGCACACAATAACTTTGATACAAGATAGTTGTGAAGATAATTCTAGCTAGTACACAAGTCGTTCAGCAAAGGCAATAAAGACACGTAATTCATACGTCCAGAAACAAGTCATGCATTCTGGTTTTACTAGGACTACTTGTTGGTCCCTTAATAACAACAGGAGTATTGTAGAGGGGGGGTGAATACAATTCTTTTCTTAATTAACTAGTCAGTTAAACACGTTTAGTATTCTGTAGTAAATAAGATAGAGTCATAGGTAATTTTCAACGGTTATTCTTTATTGATTAAATCAGAAAGAATCACAACTATCCTTGGCGGAAATGATAGTTGGTTGATACAGATTACCTAGATTATAGCTAAGAGATAAACTAAAGCTATTACACGGTTTGGACTCTAACAGATAAACCCACACCACTAGTTTTTACAATAGTGGATACAACAATATATATAGTAGTTCTATTAACCGTGTAATTGATCTATTGTCCACTGGTACATAGGATGTTTGTACTTGAGGGGACAATTGTGTAAGGAGGCGTGCTCCCTTTCTTTCCTCTTTAGTAGCTATTTGCAGGAATACCCCAATTCGGTTTGGCACCACTATTTGATTAAACAAATAGAATGTTGTGTTCCCTAGGTGTTGACAACGGATAACTTATGTCTGCACATAAGTTAAACTTCTGCATTCCCATGCGGTCTTGTAAGGTCACTTGTCAGCCGCCGACGCGTGTCCTTCTCTGTTCAACTTTGTCTTCGACTTCTATTGAATAGTACATTTGATGTAGACCACTCAGGGAAACTTATCATGCTTGTAATGGAGCATGGCTGTCTTGTGTTGTATGCTGATATCCAGACTTACTGGTCCTTCATATGCTGAGTCACTTGATATTCTTGATTTGCTGGGTGCACATCCTGTGCTGATTCGAAGAATACATTTCTACCTTGTGCTGATAGACTAGGCAGCATACTAAACACTCGACACAGCTATATTAGCTGACTATACATAAACAAACTTGTGCTGGCTGCACATAACAATTTAGTGCAAGTAAATATTGTTTTGTCATAATTAAATCCTTAATTATTTTGGGGACTCAACAATCTCCCCCTATTTGATGATGACAAAACCTATGACTTGAAGAGAAAACACTAAAGCCAGCACTTAGGGACCTAGTGAGAGTAGACAGTAAATTCGTCCCTTTAAGTTTGTTTTGGGATCTTTTGCTGAGTTATCTATATCTTATAATTTGATATGATAAACTCACTTTACTTTCATTACATCAGATATATACAATAATTACAAGATAATTCGTAATGAAAAGTAAATTACAAAAGATACAAGTTAAGCACATAGGAGACTATCTATCTTTATCCCTTTCTCTTTCTCTTTCTTCATCAGATAGCTCCTCTTGTTTAATCTTCCAGGCTTCAGGGAACAGGAGAGGTAATTCAGCAGGATCATAAACAGGGATGAAAGGAGGTAGAACAATTCGGCTTCTCCCAGTTGGTCCTTCACCAGTAGGTTGCTTCCCTTTAGGCTTTTGAGCAAGAAATTCATCAACATCAACTACTGGTGCATTCTCAAACTTAGTTGCCTTCTTGAACAGCTGTTGGAGTTCAGTCTTAAGAGCACTCTTGATAGCACTCTCACCTTTACCAATGAAATACTCCAAGATTTCTATCCATTCACTGAATCCAAGAGTTCTTAAGTCATCAAAACTAATCCTTTCTTGAACATTGTTATCCCTGACAACATTAAAAGCCCTTTTTGTCCCTCTGTTTACCTTGATAATTCTGCAGGGATTAGATCTTATATTCATCACATTACCATACCTGCTCTTATAATAAGTATCAGGAAACTCAATATTGTGATCAGGTACTACAGGAGCAGTGGTAGGTACTTTCTCAGCAGCTTCTATCTTATCAAAAACCTTATCCTGTTCTTTGACAATGGCTCTGGCTAGTTTGAGGGACTCGGCCTGTTGCTTTCTGTCAGCAGCCAATCTGTCTTCAATATCCTGAAGCCTTGATCGTTCAGCAAGTTCAGCATCAGCAGCTTCTCTGGCTTCCCTTTCAACAGCTAAACCCAACAGATAATCATCATAAGAAATGTTCAGGGATCTTACTGCTTCAACCATCTTTCTACCCTCTTCAGTACTAAGGGCAGCACAATACTCCCTTATATCCATACCCAGCTGGAGAGCATCTTCAAAATGAATTATTTCATCAGTAGTGGAGAGCCTGAGACCACTGTTCTTCAAGTACACCCTAATGTCAACGCCAAAGGTTAGTGCAGCAATATAGTGTGGCTGATCAAGAGGATGATGCAGCAGCCTGACTTGACGAATTCTTTCATTAAGCTCAATTTGTCTTTGTTCAATCAGCTCTGGAACAGTGATCTGAAGTCTGTAGGCTTCTCTTTCATCTGGGTTCATTTTTCTGATGTTCGGCTCACCATGTGTTACTGAGTCATCTTCCCAAGTGATATGTTTGTCATGAACCCTTGGGGAAGATGGAGGATACATAGATGATTCATAGCTGCCAGATGAACTAACTGGATGCTGATTGACCCGGTTATCCTGTGTTCTGTCAAAGTAAGCTTGAATCTGGGGAGGAAGAGGAGATAGAACAAGTGTTTGGCCGTCTCTTCCCCAGACTGTGAAGTCAGCAGGATCAACCGTTTCATCATCTACTTGTTTAGCACCCAGCTCAACCGACTTTGATGGGTCTTCAACACTTGTACTACCTAGCAGCACACTTCTGGCTGGGTCTTCTATCACAGCACTCCTTGCTGTGTCTTCAATGCCAGCTGACTGATTAGTATCAGCTGGCTCAACCACTTCAGTACCTTCATCAGCTGCCTCGAATAGGGGTCCTTTCCTCAGGGGCTGATTGTCCCTAGGAGCAGATTTCACCCTGTGTTTGTCAATAGGCCTGGGTTCAGCTGATGGTTCTTGTGTCGATACTGGTTGAATAGGAGGCAGGTAAGGAACAATAGCAAGATGCTCCCCCTGACTAATAACATCATCATCATCAAGGATGATTGTTTCTGTTGGCTGTGTTTGTTGTGTAGCTGGCTGAGCAGCAGATGCTGGTTGAGGAGTAGAGCTTGCTTCTAACATAGCATCAACCCATTTCATTAAAATATCAGCTCTAACTCCACCAGTTGACTCAGTAGAATCAAGGTAATCCTTCATCTCAGCAGGAGTCATGTTCCTGATTCTTTCTGCTCTCTGTGCATACAGCTTTGCCCTCTGTTTGTCGTATTTGACCATGAACTTGGCATTTCTTTTTCTTGCCTCTTTTCTGTGTTTATCAAAGGCAGTCAGGTCATCATCGATTGCCATTGCTTTTGGACTCAGCCATCTTCTGTGCATAATCTTACGACGTTTAAGTTCAGCAAAGGCCTCAAACTTGGCATTGAAGGCATCATCTAGTTCCTGCTGTCGCTTTTGATGTCTCTCTAACTTCCTCTTCATTTTACGTTCAATAGATTGAGACAGCACAAAAGCTTCAGCTACAGCCATATCAGAAACATCACTGGGCTTACTGCCAGAACCAATATCATCCACTAGTGTGGCAGACACACTGGGTTGAGTACCACCAGTTGCCTGTGCACCACCAGCTTCAGTATGAGCGTTGCTGGGCTTAGGGCCAGTGTCTTGACCATCACCATCACCATATCCATCTCTCCTGGGGTGTTTAGGAGCCTTTTCATGTTCATGCTCCCCCTCAGACTGTTTTCTCTTTTTAGATTTCTTTTTGGACTTTTTCTCCCCCTTTTTGTCATCAGCACGGGCAGTAGGGTGAATAGTAGGGGAGACAGTAGTATCAAGATCACTGTCTGACTGAGGAGCTGAGAAGGCAAAATTGTTCCACTCAGCAACCTCTGGAGTAAGATGGGCACCAGGATCCACACCAAATTGTCTTAGCAGAAGATTGGAGGATCTAACTTCATTCCTGGCTACACCCATAGCCATTTGTTCAACGATGGCTCGAACATCACCTTGCAAAGCAGCCATTCGTTGCATGTTTTCAACCATCTGAACATAGGCAGCAGCAGGAATCATGTTAGCCATTTGAGCTTCCTGCGATTCCAATCTCTCATGTAACACCCTGTTCTCCTCATTTAAGAAAGTATTTCTGCGGTTAGCAGCATCCAAATCAGCTTGGAGTCGGGTGATATTTTCACAGTACTCATTGTGAGAGATAATTCGCCTTTCAAGCTCCTCTTCATCTTCGTGGTGCTTTGTGATTGCTTCGACTGCCACATCAGTAAAAGCACACACCTGCTGGAGTTTAAGATCAATAGGAGTTGTAACAGCCTCTCCAGCAGATCTGACAGCAGCAGAGACACTATCAACAATAGCTCTGCGAATGGTTTCCTCCAAATTTGGTGTGATCCCTTGCAGTGTCTTATAGACAGCAAAGGTGGAAATATCAGCAACCTCATCTGCATTGAACTTTAAGTATGCAGAGGTTGAAGGTTGGTCAGCACCAGCTAAAAGAGGAGTACCACCGTGGGGTGGTGGAGGTGGAAGGTCAGGAGCTGACTCATCACCATGATCACCATCGTTTTTACCTTCGCCCGAAGGCTTAGAACCACTGATATCCTTGTCAGCATTTGCTGTGGTAGCACGGGGTTACGAAATAGTGTATATTTTTAATACGGAATGCTACAAAATTTAACAAGTTTTAATTAAATATTTACAAAATGGATATACCAAAACCTTGCTACAACACAATAGGCAGTGTACCTAGTCGCGAAGTAGTATAGTTTTTAGTAAGTCCGGTTCGTTCCACAGGGAGACGGGCTTATGAAACACTTTATTTTTATATAACAATATATAAATATAAATATAAAAAGGGGGGTTTTACCGTTTAATGACCGGTTTGTCGATTTTAAAACTTTAGTCGCAGTTAAAACCTAATGTAAAATATAAAATAAATACAAGACTTAAATTAAAGCGTAAAGTAAATAACGATAATGAAATTGCGAATAATAAAAGTGCGATAAAATAAACTTGCGATAATTAAAAAGTACGATAATTAAAAGTGCGATTAAATAACAATAAATAAAAGTGCGATAATTAGAAGTGCAATTAAATATAAAATAAAAGAAATTAAATATGAAATAAAAGAATTATGCTTATTTAAACTTCCGTAATCATGATGTTTGACGTGTTGATTTTAGTTTTATGCCCATGGGTTAATTGTCCTTTGTCCTGGATTACTTAATATGTCCGTCTGGTTTTTATCCATAACAGTCCATCAGTCATAAATATAAAGTGCGAGTGTCCTCGTCAAATTATTCTTATACCCGAAGTTAAATATTCCAACTAATTGGGGATTCGAATTGTAACAAGGTTTTAATACTTTGTTTAATGAATACACCAGGTTATCGACTGCGTGTAAACCAAGGTTTTACTACTTTGTTAACAATTACACCAATTACCCTTGAATGTAATTTCACCCCTGTTTTAATTATTCTAGTGGCTATTAATCCATTCCCGTGTCCGGTTAAATGAACGATTATTCGTACATATAAATACCCCGCCCATCGTGTCCGATCGAGTGTATATGGTAATTTATAGGGACGCCCAATTGTAAATCTTTATATTAACATTAACAAACTATCATTTAGTTAAACAAATATAAAGCCCATTAATAGCTCATAGTCTAATTTTCACAAGTGTCGTTCTTTTGTCCAAACCCCAATTATGGTACAAAGCCCAATTACCCAATTTTAGTAATTAGCCCAACATCATGATTACTTCGGCTCAAATAAGCATAATAATAACTTAGTTACGAGACATTAATTTAAAAAGGAGAACATAACTTACATTGAGTATTTATCGCGTAGTGTTACACGGACAGAATTTCGACTTCAAAAACCCGTAAAATAACCTTTACATAACCCGAACTAATCTAATATAACACTAATCTATACTATATATATATATATATATATATTTATTATCTTATGGAGTATTATTATTATTATTTGTGTGTGTCTGTGTAAACGAGCAGAAAACTGGCGCCTTTTATAGACCTGAGCTGAAATTGATCCTCATGCGACTCGCATGGGTTTTGTGCCTTCAGCCATGCGAGTCGCATGGCTATGCTGGCCAGCTCACATTGCTTTGTCACATAGCTCTGCCGACATAATATAAAATAAATATAAATATATAAATAATTAATATAATTATTTATATATTATATTTTATTCTTGTGCATAGTAGACTAGATATTTTTGGTCCGTTGCGTCGGGCGTTTCTTCTAGGCTCGGGTCCCGGTTCCGGATTTTCGGACGTCCTTGCGTACTATTTTATATCGTGTACTTTGCGTTTCGTAACTTGTACTCTTGTTATTTTTAGACGTTCCTCATCAATAATTTGAACCATTTTAATTGTATCTTGTACATTTGAGCATTTTGGACCTTTCCGTCTTCGAATCTTCATTTTCGCCTTTTGTCTTCGCACTTATTTAATATAAACGAATATTACTTGAATATGGAACAATTGCAACTAAAATCTTGTCTTTCTTGGGGGATAATGTTATGAAATATATGTTCCTTTTTAGCCTTATCAATATCCCCACACTTGAGCGTTGCTTGTCCTCAAGCAATACAGTCTTTGAAATAATATAATACATCACACAAATAACTTCTTTATTCTTCACACTTTATACATTAGTGATTTTGATATGGCGGTATAAACAATGATAGTAACGATGTGGTTTAAAGGTGGGTGTGTCATCCACAGTTGCCTCGGGTTTAGGTCAACGACACTTGCAATCAAATAGCCGATTTACTTTCGGTTTCCAAAGCAAAGTGCACATTTAAAAGGCGGTTTACAGTCCCACATGACTATAAAAATGTAGATCCTTAAGGAAATTGGATCTTTATGAAAACATTTGATCTTTTGAAAATTCAAGCTAGATTTTACCCTAGACAAGTTTTCTGATTTAATCCATTCTTTGGTGTTGCAAAATATATTTGTGGATCAATATTTTGGCTTAAAACTTTTAGGTTCGTGTAATCCACTGCTATCCTGGTATCGGAAAGCACACATCCAGTTTACTTGTTCCGTATATTACCTTTCGGTAAACTACCGTCCGGTTGTAAAGGAAAGCGATGAACAAGAAACTGTTAAGGCAATGTCTAATGACATGCATTTGTTCATGGTCTAAAAACGTGTCGGATGCTAGAACTATCCTTGGTAGGAGCAATAGTAAAGATCATCCTATGATTTTTCGGTCTGGCACAAGGTCCTGTCTCTGACCATGCTATGCAACCACCGTTCTTACGGTTGACACCCAATTTGGTTCAGGTGACCTAATGAATTCTAGGTGAATTCCTAGGATTTTACGTTCAATGGTAATGAACGCATTGAAAATGGGTTTTCAGAAAACAAATCGGTTTGTATTTTTGATCAAAATATTTTCTCGTTCAAGCTCGAGTTTAGATATCATCGAATTCCATGAGTTTGTAATTCTCAATCTTTAAGGTCAATCTCAAGGATTGAGTAATATCAGGCATAAAAGCTGATTTTTAATCTTTTAAGGAGATTATCCTTTCTGGGGATCTGATTCATTAGTCTTATCAAGCTAATTTGCACGGTGCCCCCCCATTGTACGAGATAAATCCTTCTCATGGTTAGGATAAATCTGACCACTTGGCGACCCTGTTTGATACTGAGGTCCGTGGATTTCCTGCTGATTTTAGAGATGACTTTTCTAGATTTTTCGTCAACCTACAGCTGGTCTGGACGACAACTTCATGACCTAAATCAAGAAGCGCGTGTCTTTTTCGGAAGACTTTACTTCCTTTTAATGATGGAATTGATTCATCGTGTAGATCCATCATTTCTTTTCTTTCATCGGGTAAAATAATTAATTTAGTCCAAAATAAAAGCACCTGCTATAACTTTACAGAAACATGTGATAGATAGTTTTTAATTGAATAACTTGGTACATTCTTCCCACACTTAGTTTCTTTCTTTGCCTTTTTATTCTTCTTTATTCCATTTTAAATGAATTCAAGCGTTTTTGGTTGTTTCTCAATTTATGTCCTTTCCAAGGTAACGATAATTTCGGTATTAACACCTAGTTTTCACCGTTCATAAATATGTATAAACATGATTTTGACTTCATTTAATTGAAAAATTTTCAAATTTTCATAAAATCTGGCAAATAAACCAAGTATAAACCCGAGAGAATTTATAACCCTTCCCCACACTTGAGATCATGCAATGCCCTCATTTGCATGAAATCAGACTCTAATTATAAATTCATGAGGGTGATTAGTGTAGAACAGTGATTAAGAATACCTAGTTTGTACTTACAAAGCTCGTCGAATGATAGATGGCGCGCCTCATCGTTCCTTCCTTTTTGTTTTATCACACATGTTTTTCTTCAAAAATGGTTGCTTTTCTGAACTGTTTGCTAATTTTTTTGAAAATACATATTTTACCCTAACTTATAATGCATGATTATTAACGAGTTATGCACTAACCCGAACCCCTATTTTAACGTTAAGTGGGGTTAGACTTCCCCACACTTAGCTGACGACATGTGAAGTCGGTAGAATAAGTTCCACGAATTAGAATAGTGAGCCAGTTATTTATATCTCGGGTGGTGTATAATATATCAATGGGTTTAAAGTTTAGACTCACCCGATCGTCACTACTTAATTCTTTTTTAAGTGTAGCTTTTAGTAAATGGATATGTCTCTTTTCTGGTTCTTGGTCAAATGGATCGATATACACCGACATACTTATATCTATAGGGTGGACAATTTCTAATATTTCCTTCCGTTCATTCTCGGAATCAAAGGTTTCACCTCTATTACCCAATTGGGTGAAATCCGAGGTGTCATTATCTATTACAGCTCGTGGTTCATCTTCAGTAGATGACTCGTCTATTGAGAATATTGGGTTAGGAGGTTGTGGAATGGTGAAGTTCGGTTTGGTCTCGGGGGTAAAATTTTCAACGTTATCGTTTTCCCAAGAGTACCAATTTGTTACCCTTACATCTTCTTCGTCGGTAGAGGCTAATGTGTCGATATGTTGTGAAATTGGTAAGGCTGAATAAGAATTATCATCGGGATAGTTGGTGATTTCGGAGCTCTCGAATTCATCAAAATTCGATGATTTGAGATTTTCTTGCACAATACTCCTCAGATCAACAGGTGTGTAATCTGATAGAGTTTCAGCTTGCCTATTTACAAACTCTCTCATTTGTTCTTTTTGAGCATCAAGTTCTTCGAGTTTGATTCTCATATAATCTAAAGAATCTTCAAGTTCTTCTGGTTGTTGAGTTTGAATATCTTCTTGGGAATAATCCCAATTAGAATTGTGTTCTTCATAATCGTTCCATTCAGGTTCTGTGGGTGCGTAATTTTCAGTAGGAACGTAATAGTAACATTCCCATGTTGAGTGATAATCTCCACAGATTTCACAACCAGTTATTGTTTCGTCGTTCGCGATCCAAGATTGACTGACCGAATTGTCATCAACACTCGGTTGAGAGTATTGATTTAATTGATTTTGGAGTTCAAAAAGAGTTTCCAAGGCCTTGCTTTCAAAATTTTCCATTTTATTGCGATGGCCAAATTTTAGCTACAATGTGGTGCATTCACGAATTATCCTATTAGTTATAAAAATAGAAAAACTTATATAAGTTGTCCAATTAATAGACTTTTCTGATTTTGCCCACGTTTCGAATAGCCAAAAGATGCAGCAGGTAGCCAGGACCCTTTAAATCGGAAGCCCACAACTAGCCACTAACAAATCCAACTATTACTACGAACCAGAAAAATGTCAACGTCCATTAACTTAACCGCTTAAATAATTTTTCTTTCCGTTTGAGAATTAGATAAGAAATAGAGAAAATTTCTAAGTCCTAAACACTAGAGCGTCGAGAAATAAAAAAGAAAAAGATTGCGCGTCGAAAAACGTCGAAAAAAAATAAAAATAAGAAAGAAAAACGTCGAAACTTAAAAGTCTAAAAACTAAATCTAAAAAGTTGCGCCTAAAAGTCTAAAGGTAAATGCAATTCTAAAGGAAAAACGGCAATTTATTAGGCACTAAAATCTATAAACGGCGTCGCAAAATTCTAAAGCATCTAAATCTTAGTCTAAAGAAAAAGCACTTAAGGGATTTTACGGCAATGCCTAAAAATTCTAGAAATAAAAATGAAACTACGGCAAAAACTAGACTTAAAACTAAGCACGAATGATAAAAATACAAAAATTACGCTAAAAATAAATAAAAGATACAAAATATAAAAGTTAATAAAAAGTTTATAAAAATTATTAGTTTTTATAAAAATATTATTTTTATATTTATATATTATAAAAGTATTAATTTATAAATTTAATAAACTAATAATAAGTAATAATAATTTAATTAATCTAAAAACTAAATATAATAATTAATAATAGATTAGGGTTTTAGATAATAATAATAATAAAATACGTGTAATTAATGCGATTTTAGGTTAACATGTGGCCTGTCAAACTCCTCCATGCGACTCGCATGGGTCTAAGAGAAAAGGTCATGCGACTCGCATGACCTGCTGGTTCAGTTCAAGAAGGGTTCAAAAATGACAGGTCAGTTCGTATTATTTATTATTTATTATTTATTTTTATTTTGTTTTATATTTAAAGTAAAATATATATAAAATAAATAAAAACTTATATTTTTATAAAACTAAAAATAGAAATATTTTATATTTTCATAAATAAAAATCTTAAAAATATATAAAAGCAATTATTTTTTTTTTTTCGGTTTTTAAATTTTTAATTTTTTTAATTTTTTTATAGATTTTATATTGTTTTTCTAAAAATGTAAATAAATATTTCGACGACTCCCCGGCAGCGGCGCCAAAAACTTGCTGTGGTAGCACGGGGTTACGAAATAGTGTATATTTTTAATACGGAATGCTACAAAATTTAACAAGTTTTAATTAAATATTTACAAAATGGATATACCAAAACCTTGCTACAACACAATAGGCAGTGTACCTAGTCGCGAAGTAGTATAGTTTTTAGTAAGTCCGGTTCGTTCCACAGGGAGACGGGCTTATGAAACACTTTATTTTTATATAACAATATATAAATATAAATATAAAAAGGGGGGTTTTACCGTTTAATGACCGGTTTGTCGATTTTAAAACTTTAGTCGCAGTTAAAACCTAATGTAAAATATAAAATAAATACAAGACTTAAATTAAAGCGTAAAGTAAATAACGATAATGAAATTGCGAATAATAAAAGTGCGATAAAATAAACTTGCGATAATTAAAAAGTACGATAATTAAAAGTGCGATTAAATAACAATAAATAAAAGTGCGATAATTAGAAGTGCAATTAAATATAAAATAAAGGAAATTAAATATGAAATAAAAGAATTATGCTTATTTAAACTTCCGTAATCATGATGTTTGACGTGTTGATTTTAGTTTTATGCCCATGGGTTAATTGTCCTTTGTCCTGGATTACTTAATATGTCCGTTTGGTTTTTGTCCATAACAGTCCATCAGTCATAAATATAAAGTGCGAGTGTCCTCGTCAAATTATTCTTATACCCGAAGTTAAATATTCCAACTAATTGGGGATTCGAATTGTAACAAGGTTTTAATACTTTGTTTAATGAATACACCAGGTTATCGACTGCGTGTAAACCAAGGTTTTACTACTTTGTTAACAATTACACCAATTACCCTTGAATGTAATTTCACCCCTGTTTTAATTATTCTAGTGGCTATTAATCCATTCCCGTGTCCGGTTAAATGAACGATTATTCGTACATATAAATACCCCGCCCATCGTGTCCGATCGAGTGTATATGGTAATTTATAGGGACGCCCAATTGTAAATCTTTATATTAACATTAACAAACTATCATTTAGTTAAACAAATATAAAGCCCATTAATAGCTCATAGTCTAATTTTCACAAGTGTCGTTCTTTTGTCCAAACCCCAATTATGGTACAAAGCCCAATTACCCAATTTTAGTAATTAGCCCAACATCATGATTACTTCGGCTCAAATAAGCATAATAATAACTTAGTTACGAGACATTAATTTAAAAAGGAGAACATAACTTACATTGAGTATTTATCGCGTAGTGTTACACGGACAGAATTTCGACTTCAAAAACCCGTAAAATAACCTTTACATAACCCGAACTAATCTAATATAACACTAATCTATACTATATATATATATATATATATTTATTATCTTATGGAGTATTATTATTATTATTTGTGTGTGTCTGTGTAATCGAGCAGAAAACTGGCGCCTTTTATAGACCTGAGCTGAAATTGATCCTCATGCGACTCGCATGGGTTTTGTGCCTTCAGCCATGCGAGTCGCATGGCTATGCTGGCCAGCTCACATTGCTTTGTCACATAGCTCTGCCGACATAATATAAAATAAATATAAATATATAAATAATTAATATAATTATTTATATATTATATTTTATTCTTGTGCATAGTAGACTAGATATTTTTGGTCCGTTGCGTCGGGCGTTTCTTCTAGGCTCGGGTCCCGGTTCCGGATTTTCGGACGTCCTTGCGTACTATTTTATATCGTGTACTTTGCGTTTCGTAACTTGTACTCTTGTTATTTTTAGACGTTCCTCATCAATAATTTGAACCATTTTAATTGTATCTTGTACATTTGAGCATTTTGGACCTTTCCGTCTTCGAATCTTCATTTTCGCCTTTTGTCTTCGCACTTATTTAATATAAACGAATATTACTTGAATATGGAACAATTGCAACTAAAATCTTGTCTTTCTTGGGGGATAATGTTATGAAATATATGTTCCTTTTTAGCCTTATCAGCATTATTATCAGCATTGTCATCAATAAGATCCACTGGTTTGTCTTTGGAACCAGTCACGTTATCATGAATGACTGGTTCGCCCTTACCAGTACCTTCATCAGCATCCCCATCAGAAGAAGATGATGAGGAAGAAGCTGAGGAAGAAGAAGGTACTGGTGATTCAGGGACATTTTGCATCACACACTTACCAGTAGTAGGATCGATGACAAACTTGAGAGGCCTCCATGTACCAGGAAATGGCGAAGCAGCTGGAGCCATACCAAAAACATGATAGTAAGGCTGTTCATTGATTTGCTCCAGCAGGGCTATCCTCTCATAAATTTCTTCTCTAGCTGGTCTATCAAGCTGAGATAATAGCTCAACCATCTCTTCACGAGGTAATCTGCTGGCTGAGACTATTGCAGATTCGGGATCAATGGTCAGCTGATCGACCAGCATAGCAATCTTGGGAGAGATTGAAGCTCCCTTGAAAATGAAGTTAGGAACAACTTCATCTGGATCTGGTACCTGCACAACATATGGCTTTTTTTCTTCAGTAACAGGAGCCTTAGTCGAATCAGTAGTTGTGTCAGCAGAGGTACCAGCATCCTTAACATCAGCAACCTATGCACCAGTATCAGAAGGAAAAGTAGCACTAGTACCAGCATCCATAGCAGAATCAGATGGAAACGTAGCACTAGCACTAGCATCAGCTGTAACAATACCAGAATCAGAACCAGGAATGACAATAACATTAGCTGCATTCGGCTGAATGGTTTCAAACTCCATCTCAGCAGTTGGTTCAGTAGCAACCAAAATTGGACCAATAGGATGACAAACTGCAGATTCTGTAAGAACTTGACATTCCATAGTAGAAGAATCAGAAGAATCAGCAGGCTCATCAGACATTAATGCAGAGTCCACTCGTGGCTGGGTGACAGGTTCATCAAGAAGAACATCCTTGACAATATTGTCAAGAACCTTCTCAAGAACAGGAGGTTCTTCCATGATAACATCTTCCACATCATGCTCAGTAGTGGAAGTAGTGGTACTGAGAGTTTGAGGAGGAACAGTAGTAGTGGCCAACTCCTCAGTAACACCAGCAGCAGCAGAATCAACAGTACCAGCATCAGCACCACCAGTAACAGAATCAGTGGCACCAACACCAGTAGCAGAGGCAGCAATATCACCAGTAGGAATAACAACATCTTTATTTTGCTCCTCCTCTGCCTGTTCATCTACCCTGCTAAGAACTGAAACAATAGAACAAGTTATGTTAGCAACTGTAGAACTAAATAAATTTGACTCAACAATTGCATCTGTTTTTGGTCTCTGGGGACAGACTTGTGATTTGGTCAGCCCTTCGAATGAGACAGAAGAAGGTGTCTGTAAGTACAGCGGTGACTCTGCTGACTCATTGGCAACACATGTTGACCCAGATAGTGTAAGAGATCTGGCTGGTAATGATGTAGGAGTGTGACTCTTATCAGTATCCGAGTAACGTACTGGCTGTGCAGTCACCTGAGCTGGTTCAACACGATGAAGACCCAGCTCAAGCCTGCTTTGGGGGTCAGTTATGTTCTCTGCTGGTTGTACTGTCAGCAGAGAGTATTTCATTAAGTTCATTTCAGAAAAATGTGGAAGTGCCTGGTTAGAAGAGTATGGGCTGCTACTCTTCTTGACACCTGTTTTAAAACCAGTCAGCTTGGGAGCCAGGGTTATACCTTTAACTCCCTCAACATTTTTCAAGTCAGCAGTTAAAAAATTTTCAATTAAGTTAGATTGTTCTGCTGTTTGGTCTAGAAACGCACCAGGTTCCATAGCTACATCCTTTGCAGGAGCAGCAGCTGAGACTGGTGCAATCTCCCCTGTGGTTCGCTTGGAGCCAGCTTTAGCACGCTTAGGTTTGCCTGTTACCAAGAAATAGATGAGCAACGGATTCCAACACTAGAATTGGGTAGTCAGTATATAAGACTATGGCTGTTCTTTATGATCAGAGAGCACTAGATTCTAATACAACTACTACTTTACCAGTATATGAGACGGTGGCTGTACTAGTTGAGGTAGATGGCTGCTTCCTTCGCGTTGCTGGCTTTCGCTGAGGACCCTCCCCCTCAGCTAGTGCAGAACCAGAGGCAGTCGATTGGGTGGCTCCACGACGAGCAGCACGATACTCGTTCATTGTTGGTGTCAACTCAGCATATGGAGCAGCAGGTGCATCCTTTGGCATGCCCCCTTGTTTTACTGGGACCTCAAATGATTGATCAGCAATTTGCTGATAAGCTTCACCCAGTTCACTTTCAAATACCAGGCTTAAGAATCGTGGAAATGGAATCAAGTTGGTTCTTACTCTAGCAGTCACCATTTCCCTTAGCCTCAAATAAATTTCAAGGGCGTAATCGATGTTCCTGTTGAACAACAACCCATGACCAAGCTTGAGCTCAAAATCTGAGCATTGGTTAAAGCTTCCTGACTTTTGACTCATGCACTGAGTCATCAACCCAAAGAAGTAGTACCACAGTGGTGGCATATGCTTTCTCAACGGTGTATGTGCCACTGGTCCAGCAAACCCAATGGTCTCCAACACCTCCCTTCTGAAATCGTCACTAGTAGGTGAATCAACAAATGGTCCACCGGGCAATTGAAGAGCACGTCTAATAGCTTCGACGGTGACAGAGCAATTTAGGGTTTCAGTCACCATGCCACGAATACATGGAACGTTGCCGGGAGTGGTGGCAACAGTGGCAGTATACCAAAATCATGCCAAACAGGCATCATAGAATCGGGAAGGTACACCGGTGATGGCTCTTGCCAGAGGTGATTGACGGATATATTCGATGAGGGCCTCATACCCTTTGTTAACCTTCGATTTGGGGATAGAGAGGGCATGTGCAGCATTGCCTCTAGATAGGCGAATCAGTGAGTGATCAGGTGCATTTGGAGCCCTAATCAGGTTGGGGTGAAGATTGAACAGTGGTCCTTGAATGACTTGTTCTTGAACCACCGGTTCCTCCGGTGCCGGTGCCGGTTGCGGTTGTAGGGCAGGTTGTGGTTGCGGTTGTTCCTCTTGCTGGCTTGCAGCATGTGGTGATTGTTGTTGTTGTTCTGCCATTGATGAATGTAGGATGAAGATTTGAAGATTGAAGATTGAAAAGATTTTGAGAGTAAAAGTGTGTGTGTTTTGAATAATGAATAACCGAAGGTTATTATGGAAGATGAAACACACTTTTATCCGTTGTGATTGGGTGAAAAAGTGCAGGAGAGAGAAAATTACTGTCATCTGCAGGCGCGTGGGCAGATGTGACAGACTGGCACGTTTTCAAGGGGACACAGACTGTTGACATGACATTTATACGGCTTAAACACTCATTCCCCCCATTCAGCATTAAATGCATCAGATTTCATTTCAAACAAATTGATTTAAAACCTCAAAAATAATTTTTGTATTAAATACAAAATACTTTTGTTACATTTAATATGTCATGAATTTAATTCAAATCATTGGAAGTAAATGAGTTTCCAGTTTTAAGGAATCATTAAATTTGGAGAGCTATTTATTATTTCATTGAAAACATTTAAGTAACCAAAATATAAAAGACCTTGCTGTGCTGGTTGTTTGACATGTAGGCAGTAAGTAAATAAATGTGACTTACTGGTTTGCCCTACACGTTGTAGAGCCAGCACACCAACAAAAGTTGTCTTTTATTTAAAGTTCAAGCATACCCAGCTCAGAGATGAGATAGTTAAAACATTTCTCATCTAATGGCTTTGTAAATAGGTCTGCTAATTGCTGGTCTGTAGAAATAAAATGTAACTCAACATCACCCTTTTGAACATGATCCCTTATGAAATGATACCGAACATCGATGTGCTTAGTCCTTGAGTGCTCACAGGATTGTTGGTGATAGCAATTGCACTGGTGTTGTCACAGTAGATTGGAGTTTTTGTAACATGAACACCATAGTCCTTTAGCTGGCTTTGCATCCACAGTACTTGAGCAGTACAACTACTAGCAGAGACATATTCTGCCTCAGCAGTAGATGTGGACACAGTATTTTGCTTTTTGCTTGTCCAGCTGACTAGCCTACTACCCAGTAACTGGCAACCACCAGTAGTACTTTTCCTGTCTATTTTACACCCTGCAAAGTCAGCATCTGAATACCTAATTAGTTCAAAATCCTGGTCTTTGGGATACCAAAGACCACGTTTAGCAGTACCTTTTAGGTATCTGAATATTCTTTTTACTGCCAGCAAGTGTGACTCTTTAGGATCAGCTTGATATCTGGCACAGAGACATGTGGCGAACATAATATCTGGTCTGCTGGCTGTGAGATAAAGTAGGGATCCAATCATACCTCTATATTCAGTGATATTGACTGGTTCACCATTTGGTTCAGCATCTATTTTAATGGATGCTGCCATTGGAGTCCCTATGTCTTTTAAACAGGTCAGACCAAATTTTTTAACATATCTTTGATATATTTATCTTGACTTATAAATATTCCATCATCAAGTTGTTTGATCTGCAATCCTAAAAAGTATTGCAGATCTCTTTGTAAACTCATTTCATATGCCTTTGACATACGTTTTGAAAAATCTTGACAATGTTTTTCATTTTTAGAACCATAAATAATATCATCCACATATATCTGTACCAACAAGAGATCACTATCTATCTCTTTTGAGAATAGAGTGGTATCAATTGTTCCAACTTTAAAACCTATACCAGTGAGATACACATGAATTGTCTCATACCATGCTCTTGGAGCCTGTTTAAGGCCATAAAGAGCTTTGTCTAACTTGTAGACATGGTCTGGATATTTACTGCTTACAAAACCAGGAGGCTGTTTGACATAAACTTCTTCTTGCAGCTTCCCATTCAGAAATGCAGATTTAACATCCATCTGAAATACTCTAAAGTTCATCCTAGCAGCATATGCTAAGAACAATCTGATAGCTTCCATCCTAGCCACTGGTGCATAAGTTTCCCCATAATCCAATCCTTCGTCCTGTCTAAACCCTTGAGCAACCAATCTTGCTTTGTTTCTGATAACGACACCATCTTCATCCATCTTGTTTTTAAACACCCACTTAGTACCAATGATCTTCTTTGTCTTATCCTCAGGTTCAGGTACCAATGTCCACACTTTGTTCCTATCAAACTGAGTAATTTCTTCTTGCATTGAACCAACCCAGCTAGGATCTTGAAGTGCTTCCTCAGGACACGTGGGCTCAATGGTAGACACAAAATTAACATGCATACAAAAGTTGCTGGTTGCATGCCTCCGTGTTTTAACACCACTCGCAAGATTACCAATAATCTGCTCAATCGGATGCTCCCTTGTCCATTTGGTGTTATGAACAGGTGAGCTGGTTGTAGAACACACAGCATCTTGATCATCAGCTGGTTCAGATGAGTGAGCAGCAACAGAAGGTTGCTGATCAATATCAGTAGAATCAGTACCAACTTGTGATCTCTCAGAACCAGCAGACCTAGGCTCAAGTTGCAGCACTTCAGTAGAGCCAGTAGGTCCACTCTTTTGCCTCAAAAAGAACACCCAAGTGTATCTCGAGTATTCATCAACAATAACCAGTGTATACTTCTTCCCACTACAGCTGGCCACATTCACTGGACCAAATAGATCCATATGAAGTAAGTGAAATGGTTTCTCAACAGATGAGATTTGCTTTGATTTGAACGAGGCATGGTGATGTTTCCCCTTTTCACAACCAGGACACAATCTGTCCTTCACATAAGACATTGTGGGTAGCCCAGACACCAAATTTCTACTGGATAATTTGTGAATATCTTTGAAGTTGAGATGTGAGAGTCTCTTGTGCCATAACCACTTCAGGTTGTCTGCTGCCTTCGAATAGAAACAAGTATCAGTTGTTGTGACTGCTGTGTTCATGTCAATTTGATACATGTTTTCATGACGTTTTGCAGTCAGCAGTGGCTTCCCTGTCTTATCAAAAATAGTACCAATTTTCTTTCTGAATTGGACTATCTTATTCTTGCTTGTCAGTTGGCTTATGCTGAGTAAGTTATGTTTAAGCCCAACTACATATGCAACATTTGAGAACGTGACATTCCCATTTGTCAAAGTACCAAAACCCTTTGTGTAACCCAACGAATTATCTCCATACGAAACAACTGGACCATCCTTTTCCTGATAGTCCATCAGCAGGGACTTACTTCCGGTCATATGTCTCGAACAACCACTATCGAGATACCAGATTTGATTGTTTTGAATGCCCTGCACAATAGCTTAGAGATTAGTTCTTTTTGGGAACCCATCCAAGGATGGGTTCTGAAGGAGTCACCTTTGATGACTTCTTCTTTTCTACTGGCTTGCTAGAAGAAGCAGCAGATGGGGTTTGGGTTTGAGTACACTGGTTAGCCAAGTGAGCTTTGCTGCCACATTTGTAGCATTTTCTCACTTTTGGCTTTTGTGGCTGGTCATGCACAGATCTAATAGGGGCAGTAAGATCGGGTCGACTTTTGGTTACTGCCTCAATTAGCTGGTCAAGCTTGACTGTCATTATCTCAGTGATAGACAGCTCATCAGTCGAGTCAATTTTTGCTTTTCCCTTATGGGCAGCTTTCCTTTTGGAACCAGTACCATGACCATGGCGAACTGTCTTTCCTTTATCATTTGACAAGTTAGCGTGGGAAGTTGCTGGCTTGTCTTCTGATGCTGATGAACCAGTAGGTATCTTAACTGCTGCCTTTGATTTGCCAGTATTTCGTTTCACTGGCTTGTCTGCAGCTACTGGGTGACCAGTAGATTGGTCATCAGCTGGCTTAGCACTGGTAGAACTCGAACACGAAGGGGAATCAGTTGGTTTAACTTTTCTCAAATTGTTTTCAGTGATTTCCCTTTTAATACGTCTTTCTTTCGGAGTCATGTAGTAGATGCTTGAGGGGTCAGTAGTCTCATCAATTGAGTTACTGGCTTCTCTTGCTCTAACTTCATCCTCCAAAATTTCTTTCATGGAAGGTGGTGGGAACACAGTAGGTCTAACAAATTTGTTTGTCACAACCTTTTTACCTTCAACTATCTTGGCAAAAGTATTTGGCAAGACAGCTTCAGGATCAGTTTCAAGAATCGGGTCCATGAAAGTAACTTCTGCAATAGCAGCAGCAGCAGCATAGTCACCAGCAAAGAAGGCTTGAACTTGGGCAGGCACCTGCTCGTTAACACATTTAGCTGTACGTTGAGCAGATGTGCACCATGAAGCAACAACTCTTTTGAGATTGTCCAGCTGGGTCTTGACTTCTGCTGCCTCAACGTGAAGAGTTTCTAAAGCAAAGTTTTGTTTTTCAAGTTTGGAAATTGTATCTTTTAAGATCTTAATTTCATCATTTTTGCCTTTGAGTTTTTCATTTAAAGATTTGTTACTAGATTTCAAACTCTCTTCACGTTTGCAGCTTCTGCATAAGTCAATTCTTAGGTAGTCAAACATTTCAGCTTTTTCATCATCAGTATAAGTTCGAAAATTATCAACCTTATACATCATTTCAGTTTTCCATTGAGGAGAATCTCTGTTTTGATCAGCTTCCCTCATATCAGCCAAAAACGTACTACCACCATCATCCTCATCAGACTCCTCAACCTCTTTGGCCATCAAACACAGCTTTTTACCAGTAGCGTAACCAGCACCATCATCATCAGTATCACTATCAGAAGATGAAGACGTGCTGGCTTCATCCCAGTCATGATGTTCAGCAACTAGAACCTTTTCTGGCTGTTTACCCTTCTTGTCAGTCTTTGCACTTTCCTTCATCTGAGCTTTCATAGCTTTGTACTTGTTTTTGTACTTATCAGCTTTTGAGAAAGAGTTAGCATGTGACGTGGAAGGTTTCTTGGACATGCATTCAGCAGCAAAATGTCCAACCTTCCCACAATTAAAGCACTCAGATTTAGGACCCTTGACTGACTTGCTGTTGTACCTAGCACTTGGCTTTTTGCTCCCTTTGTATGACTTGCTGGTTCTACTACGATTGAACCTTTTGAACTGCCTAGCCAGCAGAACCATACCTTCAGCAAACCCTTCTACATCACTTTCATCAGTACTGCTTTCTTCAGACCCAGTACCACTTTCCTCAACACTATCAGCTGACTCTTGTTCTGCCAGTAACTTTTGAACCAGTAAAGCTTTTTGAGCTTTCTTCCATTTAGCAGCAGCAATAAGAGCAGTATCATCATTTTTAGATGATTTTGAAGTGGTGGGGGCAGACCTAAAGTTTTCTTTCATGTTAAGTTCAAACTTGGCTTCTGCCTTCTCATGATTCCAAAGGGAACTGTAGAGAGAAGACAGGTTAAAGTTCTTTAGGGTCTGTGTGGTTCTTAATGGGTCAGTAACAGGTCTCCATTTACATGGCAGTGCATCAATGAATTTGTTCACTTGTTCAAATTCAGTGTAGGTCACATTTAAAGTGAACAGGTCTGCTATCAAAGAGTTAAACCTAATGAAGGTTTGCTTAAGGGTTTCATTCTTATAGGCAAAGAACATTTCATATTCTCTTTTAAGAGCAATCATCCTGTTCTGCCTAACTTCTCCCATACCCTCATAGGTGACATCTAGGTAGTCAAGCATAAGCTTAGCATTTTCTTTTCCCTTGATCAGTTTGAACAGTGGGTTAGGCAAAGTTATGGCTAACAGGGTTCTGATTTTAGGGTCAAGACCAACTCGACGTTTATCCTCATCATCCCATCTAGAGGGAGTGAGAATAACCTCTCTGCCAGGGATGGCAGGAGTGTCAGCTGTTGCTGGTGCACTACCAACTGTCTCAGTGGGAACAAAAGGGCCATCTTTGGCAATTCCAGGCATGAGTGAATCCACAGACTCAAGATGGAGCATGAACCTTGCCTTCCAGGTTTCATACTCATCTTCATCAAACTTAGGTGGTCTGTTAGACGAGCCATTCTCAAGGTAAGCTGAGTTTGAATACGAAGCCATAAGAGAATTCAGATCCAAGATATTAATTATCAAGACTGAAGCTCTGATACCAGTTGTTGGTCCCTTAATAACAACAGGAGTATTGTAGAGGGGGGGTGAATACAATTCTTTTCTTAATTAACTAGTCAGTTAAACACGTTTAGTATTCTGTAGTAAATAAGATAGAGTCACAGGTAATTTTCAACGGTTATTCTTTATTGATTAAATCAGAAAGAATCACAACTATCCTTGGCGGAAATGATAGTTGGTTGATACAGATTACCTAGATTATAGCTAAGAGATAAACTAAAGCTATTACACGGTTTGGACTCTAACAGATAAACCCACACCACTAGTTTTTACAATAGTGGATACAACAATATATATAGTAGTTCTATTAACCGTGTAATTGATCTATTGTCCACTGGTACATAGGATGACTGTACTTGAGGGGACAATTATGTAAGGAGGCGTGCTCCCTTTCTTTCCTCTTTAGTAGCTATTTGCAGGAACACCCCAATTCGGTTTGGCACCACTATTTGATTAAACAAATAGAATGTTGTGTTCCCTAGGTGTTGACAACGGATAACTTATGTCTGCACATAAGTTAAACTTATGCATTCCCATGCGGTCTTGTAAGGTCACTTGTCAGCCGCCGACGCGTGTCCTTCTCTGTTCAACTTTGTCTTCGACTTCTGTTGAATACTACATTTGATGTAGACCACTCAGGGAAACTTATCATGCTTGTAATGGAGCATGGCTGTCTTGTGTTGTATGCTGATATCCATACTTACTGGTCCTTCATATGCTGAGTCACTTGATATTCTTGATTTGATGGGTGCACATCCTGTGCTGATTCGAAGAATACATTTCTACCTTGTGCTGATAGACTAGGCAGCATACTAAACACTCGACACAGCTATATTAGCTGACTATACATAAACAAACTTGTGCTGGCTGCACATAACACTTTAGTGCAAATAAATATTGTTTTGTCATAATTAAATCCTTAATTATTTTGGGGACTCAACACTACTTCCCATCCCTGGTCTTGTGGAACATAACCGTTATGGCCGTTAATAAGACAGCGTGTTGTAACGTCGTCAAAGGGACGAGGGTTACGTAATGACCAACAGTCTCGTAATAACCTAAAAACCTCATTTCTTACCCCAATTACCGACTCCGTCACTTGTGGGAACGTTTTGTTTAATAGTTGTAGCCCGATGTTCTTGTTCTCACTTTGATGAGAAGCGAACATTACTAACCCGTAAGCATAACATGCTTCTTTATGTTGCATGTTAGCCGCTTTTTCTAAATCACGAAGTCCTATATTCGGATATACTGAGTCAAAATAATTTCTTAACCCGTTGCGTAAAATAGCATTTGGGTTCCCCGCAATATATGCGTCAAAGTAAACACATCGTAACTTATGGATTTCCCAATGTGATATCCCCCATCTTTCGAACGAAAGCCTTTCTTAAACCAAGGCATTCTTGGAACGTTCTTCGAATGTCTTACAAACTGATCTCGCCTTAAATAGTTGTGCCGAGGAATTCTGACCGACTCTAGAAAAGATTTCATCAATCATGTCTCCGGGTAGGTCTCTTAAAATATTGGGTTGTCTATCCATTTTGTGTTTTTATACTGTAAAATAGACAAGAGTTAGATTCATAAAAAAATACTTATTAATACAAGCAATTTTTACATATATCATAAAGCATAAGCACACTATATTACATATATTACACCACACGAATACAACTATCTTATTCCGACTCGCTCGTTTCTTCTTGTTCGGTTTTGGTTCGTTTTGCCAAGTTTCTAGGGATATATGATGTTCCCCTAATACGAGCCGTCGTTGTCCACATTGGTTTAGAAAAACCTGGTGGTTTAGAGGTTCCCGGGTCATTGTTACAACTTAAGGACTTCGAGGGTTGACGATACATATAAAGTTCATCGGGGTTGGAATTAGATTTCTCTATTTTTATGCCCTTTCCCTTATTATTTTCTTTTTCCTTTTTAAATTCAGTTGGGGTAATTTCTATAACATCATCGGAATTCTCGTCGGAATCCGATTCATCGGAGAATTGGTAATCCTCCCAATATTTTGCTTCCTTGGCGGAAACACCATTGACCATAATTAACCTTGGTCGGTTGGTTGAGGATTCTCTTTTACTTAACCATTTAATTATTTCCCCCACCGGTTCTATTTCTTCTTCCGGTTCCGATTCTTCTTCCGGTTCCGATTCTTCTTTCGGTTCCGACTCTTCTTCCGGTTCCTCTTCGGGAACTTGTGAATCAGTCCACGAATCATTCCAATTTACATTTGACTCTTCATTATTATTAGGTGAGTCAATGGGACTTGTTCTAGAGGTAGACATCTATCACATAATATCAAACACGTTAAGAGATTAATATATCACATAATATTCATATGTTAAAAATATATAGTTTCCAAAAAAAATGTTAAGCAATCATTTTTAAAGAAAACACGGTCGAAGTCCAGACTCACTAATGCATCCTAACAAACTCAATAAGATGCACTAATGCAAATTTTCTGGTTCTCTAAGACCAACGCTCGGATACCAACTGAAATGTCCCGTTCTTATTGATTAAAAACGTTCCATATTTATAGATTTCGTTGCGAGGTTTTGACCTCTATATGAGACGTTTTTCAAAGACTGCATTCATTTTTAAAACAAACCATAACCTTTATTTCATAAATAAAGGTTTAAAAAGCTTTACGTAGATTATCAAATAATGATAATCTAAAATATCTTGTTTAAACACGACCATTACATAATGGTTTACAATACAAATATGTTACAACAAAATAAGTTTCTTGAATGCAGTTTTTACACAATATCATACAAGCATGGACTCCAAATCTCGTCCTTATTTAAGTATGCGACAGCGGAAGCTCTTAATAATCACCTGAGAATAAACATGCTTAAAACGTCAACAAAAAATGTTGGTGAGTTATAGGTTTAACCTAAATATATCAAATCATAATAATAGACCACAAGATTTCATATTTCAATACACATCCCATACATAGAGATAAAAATCATTCATATGGTGAACACCTGGTAACCGACATTAACAAGATGCATATATATAAGAATATCCCCATCATTCCGGGACACCCTTCGGATATGATATAAATTTCGAAGTACTAAAGCATCCGGTACTTTGGATGGGGTTTGTTAGGCCCAATAGATCTATCTTTAGGATTCGCGTCAATTAGGGTATCTGTTCCCTAATTCTTAGATTACCAGACTTAATAAAAAGGGGCATATTCGATTTCGATAATTCAACCATAGAATGTAGTTTCACGTACTTGTGTCTATTTTGTAAATCATTTATAAAACCTGCATGTATTCTCATCCCAAAAATATTAGATTTTAAAAGTGGGACTATAACTCACTTTCACATATTTTTACTTCATCGGGAAGTAAGACTTGGCCACTGGTTGATTCACGAACCTATAACAATATATACATATATATCAAAGTATGTTCAAAATATATTTACAACACTTTTAATATATTTTGATGTTTTAAGTTTATTAAGTCAGCTGTCCTCGTTAGTAACCTACAACTAGTTGTCCACAGTTAGATTTATAGAAATAAATCGATAAATATTATCTTGAATCAATCCACGACCCAGTGTATACGTATCTCAGTATTGATCACAACTCAAACTATATATATTTTGGAATCAACCTCAACCCTGTATAGCTAACTCCAACATTCACATATAGAGTGTCTATGGTTGTTCCGAAATATATATAGATGTGTCGACATGATAGGTCGAAACATTGTATACGTGTCTATGGTATCTCAAGATTACATAATATACAATACAAGTTGATTAAGTTATGGTTGGAATAGATTTGTTACCAATTTTCACGTAGCTAAAATGAGAAAAATTATCCAATCTTGTTTTACCCATAACTTCTTCATTTTAAATCCGTTTTGAGTGAATCAAATTGCTATGGTTTCATATTGAACTCTATTTTATGAATCTAAACATAAAAAGTATAGGTTTATAGTCGGAAAAATAAGTTACAAGTCGTTTTTGTAAAGGTAGTCATTTCAGTCGAAAGAACGACGTCTAGATGACCATTTTAGAAAACATACTTCCACTTTAAGTTTAACCATAATTTTTGGATATAGTTTCATGTTCATAATAAAAATCATTTTCTCAGAATAACAACTTTTAAATCAAAGTTTATCATAGTTTTTAATTAACTAACCCAAAACAGCCCGCGGTGTTACTACGACGGCGTAAATCCGGTTTTACGGTGTTTTTCGTGTTTCCAGGTTTTAAATCATTAAGTTAGCATATCATATAGATATAGAAAATGTGTTTAGTTGATTTTAAAAGTCAAGTTAGAAGGATTAACTTTTGTTTGCGAACAAGTTTAGAATTAACTAAACTATGTTCTAGTGATTACAAGTTTAAACCTTCGAATAAGATAGCTTTATATATATGAATCGAATGATGTTATGAACATTATTACTACCTTCAATTCCTTGGAT
Organism: Rutidosis leptorrhynchoides; assembly: GCF_046630445.1. Classification (NCBI taxonomy): domain Eukaryota; kingdom Viridiplantae; phylum Streptophyta; class Magnoliopsida; order Asterales; family Asteraceae; genus Rutidosis; species Rutidosis leptorrhynchoides. Next base: position 376,907,461 of record NC_092336.1, read on the forward strand.
AAACCTACTGAAAAAGAGAAAAATGGATCTAGCTTCAACGGATCCTTGGATGGCTCGAAGTTCTTGAAGCAGAATCATGACACGAAAACAAGTTCAAGTAAGATCATCACTTGAAATAAGATTGTTATAGTTATAGAAATTGAACCAAAGTTTGAATATGATTATTACCTTGTATTAGAATGATAACCTACTGTAAGAAACAAAGATTTCTTGAGGTTGGATGATCACCTTACAAGATTGGAAGTGAGCTAGCAAACTTGAAAGTATTCTTGATTTTATGTAACTAGAACTTGTAGAATTTATGAAGAACACTTAGAACTTGAAGATAGAACTTGAGAGAGATCAATTAGATGAAGAAAATTGAAGAATGAAAGTGTTTGTAGGTGTTTTTGGTCGTTGGTGTATGGAATAGATATAAAGGATATGTAATTTTGTTTTCATGTAAATAAGTCATGAATGATTACTCATATTTTTGTAATCTTATGAGATATTTCATGCTAGTTGCCAAATGATGGTTCCCACATGTGTTAGGTGACTCACATGGGCTGCTAAGAGCTGATCATTGGAGTGTATATACCAATAGTACATACATCTAAAAGCTGTGTATTGTACGAGTACGAATACGGGTGCATACGAGTAGAATTGCTGATGAATCTGAACGAGGATGTAATTGTAAGCATTTTTGTTAAGTAGAAGTATTTTGATAAGTGTATTGAAGTCTTTCAAAAGTGTATAAATACATATTAAAACACTACATGTATATACATTTTAACTGAGTCGTTAAGTCATCGTTAGTCGTTACATGTAAGTGTTGTTTTGAAACCTTTAGGTTAACGATCTTGTTAAATGTTGTTAACCCAATGTTTATAATATCAAATGAGATTTTAAATTATTATATTATCATGATATTATCATGTATGAATATCTCTTAATATGATATATATACATTAAATGTCTTTACAACGATAATCGTTACATATATGTCTCGTTTAAAAATCATTAAGTTAGTAGTCTTGTTTTTACAAATGTAGTTCATTGTTAATATACTTAATGATACGTTTACTTATCATAGTATCATGTTAACTATATATATATCCATATATATGTCATCATATAGTTTTTACAAGTTTTAACGTTCGTGAATCACCGGTCAACTTGGGTGGTCAATTGTCTATATGAAACATATTTCAATTAATCAAGTCTTAACAAGTTTGATTGCTTAACATGTTGGAAACATTTAATCATGTAAATATCAATCTCAATTAATATATATAAACATGGAAAAGTTCGGGTCACTACATAACTTGCTCCGACACTACTTGCTCCACCATTACTCGTTCCGACCCCATTTGTTCCTTCCGTTCTGTTAACCCCTGGTCCGTAGACCTCACACTTCGCTGTGCTATGACCATTTATTTTACACTTGTTGCAAAATTTGGTGCAGAACCCCGAGTGATACTTTTCACACCTTTGCCATAGCTGCTTCTGATTATTGTTATTGTTGTTGCGGTTGTTATTGTTGTTGGAATGATTGTTATAGTTGCTGTTGTTGTTGTTGTTGTTGTTGTTGTTGTTGTTGTTGTTGTTGTTGTTGTCGTTGTCGTTGTTGTCTTTGTTGTTGGGCCGTTTGTTGTAGTTGCGATTGATGTTGCGATTGTTGGGATAGTTGTTGCGATTATTGTTGTAATTGCTGTTGTTGTTGTATTGGTGATTCTTATCACCGTTTTCCTCCCACTTTCTTTTGAGTTGCTTCACATTGGCCTCTTCAGCCGCCTTTTCTTTAATTCTTTCCTCAATCTGGTTCACTAGTTTGTGAGCCATTCTACATGCCTGTTGTATGGAGGCGGGCTCGTGTGAACTTATATCTTCTTGGATTCTTTCCGGTAATCCTTTCACAAACGTGTCAATCTTCTCTTCCTCATCTTCGAACGCTCCCGGACACATTAGGCACAATTCTGTGAATCGTCTTTCATACGTGGTAATATCAAATCCTTGGGTTCGTAACCCTCTAAGTTCTGTCTTGTGCTTATTAACCTCAGTTCTGGGACGGTACTTCTCGTTCATGAAGTGCTTGAATGCTGACCACGGTAGTGCGTAAGCATCATCTTGTCCCACTTACTCTAGATAGGTATTCCACCATATTATCGCAGTACCTGTGAAGGTATGCGTAGCGTACTTCACTTTGTCCTCTTCAGTACACTTACTTATGGCAAACACCGATTCGACCTTCTCGGTCCACCGTTTCAATCCGATCGGTCCTTCGGTTCCATCAAATTCCAAAGGTTTGCAGGCAGTGAATTCTTTGTAGGTGCATCCTACACGATTTTCTGTACTGCTAGAACCAAGGTTATTGTTGCTATGTAGCGCAGGCTGTACTGCGGCTATGTTTACAGCAAGAAAGGTACGAAATTCCTCTTTGCTCATATTCATGGTTTGTCGAGTAGTCGGTGCCATTTCCTTCAAATAGTCAAATGAAACAAGTTAATCATACAGAATATTAAGAGTAGTCAATAGTATCTCGTAGCATAATATGAACTCATTTATAAAAGCTTTTTCTTCATATTAGCGTTTTATAAGTTTAAATTCGGGTAGTACCTACCCGTTAAGTTCATACTTAGTAGCTAATATACAATTCAACTACTACAATTCTATATGCAAAACTGATTATAATAATATTTCGCGTTCAAACTTTTTCACAATATTTTACAAACTTACAATACCGCTTATTTTACATATAACATGAAATATAGCACACAATAACTTTGATACAAGATAGTTGTGAAGATAATTCTAGCTAGTACACAAGTCATTCAGCAAAGGCAATAAAGACACGTAATTCATACATCCAGAAACAAGTCATGCATTCTAGTTTTACTAGGACTACTTCCCATCCTTGGTCTTGTGGAACATAACCATTATGGCCGTTGATAAGACAGCGTGTTGTAACGTCGTTAAAGGGACGAGGGTTACGTAATGTCCAACAGTCCCGTAACAATCTAAAAACCTTGTTTCTCACCCCAACTACTGAGTCCGTCACTTGTGGGAACATTTTTTTTAATAGTTGTAGCCCGATGTTCTTGTTCTCACTTTGGTGAGAAGCGAACATTACTAACCCGTAAGCATAACATGCTTCTTTATGTTGCATGTTAGCCGCTTTTTCTAAATCACGAAGTCCTATATTCGGATATATTGAGTCAAAATAATTTCTTAACCCGTTGCGTAAAATAGCATTTGGGTTCCCTGCAATATATGCGTCAAAGTAAACACATCGTAACTTATGGATTTCCCAATGTGATATCCCCCATCTTTCGAACGAAAGCCTTTTATAAACCAAGGCATTCTTGGAACGTTCTTCGAATGTCTTACAAACTGATCTCGCCTTAAATAGTTGTGCCGAGGAATTCTGACCGACTCTAGACAAGATTTCATCAATCATGTCTCCGGGTAGGTCTCTTAAAATATTGGGTTGTCTATCCATTTTGTGTTTTTATACTGTAAAATAGACAAGAGTTAGATTTATAAAAAAATACTTATTAATACAAGCAATTTTTATATATATCATAAAGCATAAGCACACTATATTACATATATTACACCACACGAATACAACTATCTTATACTGACTCGCTTGTTTCTTCTTCTTCAATTTTGGTTCGTTTTGCCAAGTTTTTAGGGATATATGATGTTCCCCTAATACAAGCCGTCGTTTTCCACATTGGTTTAGAAAAACCTGGTGGTTTAGAGGTTCCCGGGTTATTGTCACAACTTAAGAAATACGGGTGTTGATAATACATATAAAGTTCATTGGGTTTGGAATCAAATTTCTCTATTTTTATGCCCTTTCCCTTATTGTTCTCTTTTTCCTTATTAAATTGTGTTGGGGTAATTTCTATAACATCATCGGAATCCTTGTCGGGATCCGATTCATCGGAGAATTGGTAATCCTCCCAATACTTTGCTTCCTTGGCGGAAACACCATTGACCATAATTAACTTTGGTCGGTTGGTTGAGGATTTTCTTCTACCTAACCGTTTTATTATTTCCCCCACTGGTTCTATTTCTTCTTCCGGTTCCGATTCTTCTTCCGGTTCCGACTCTTCTTCCGGTTCCTCTTCGGGAACTTGTGAATCAGTCCACGAATCATTCCAATTTACATTTGACTCTTCATTATTATTAGGTGAGTCAATGGGACTTGTTCTAGAGGTAGACATCTATCACATAATATCAAACACGTTAAGAGATTAATATATCACATAATATTCACATGTTAAAAATATATAGTTTCCAACAAAATTTGTTAAGCAATCATTTTTCAATTAAACACGGTCAAAGTCCAGACTCACTAATGCATCCTAACAAACTCGATAAGATACACTAATGCAAAATTCTGGTTCTCTAAGACCAACGCTCGAATACCAACTGAAATGTCCCGTTCATATTGATTATAAACGTTCCATATTAATTGATTTCGTCGCGAGGTTTTGACCTCTATATGAGACGTTTTTCAAAGTCTGCATTCATTTTTAAAACAACCATAACCTTTATTTTATCTATAAAGGTTTAAAAAGCATTACGTAGATTATAAAATAATGATAATCTAAAATGTACCGTTTACACACGACCATTACATAATGGTTTACAATAAGAATATATTACATCAAAAATAAGTTTCTTGAATGTAGTTTTTACATAATATCATACAAGCATGGACTCCAAATCTTGTCCTTATTTTAGTATGCAATAGCGGAAGCTCTTAATAATCACCTGAGAATAAACATGCTTAAAACGTCAACAAAAATGTTGGTGAGTTATAGGTTTAACCTATATATTATCAAATCATAATAATAGACCACAAGATTTCATATTTCAATATACATTCCATACATAGAGATAAAATTCATTCATATGGTGAACACCTGGTAACCGACATTAACAAGATGCATATATAAGAATATCCCCATCATTCCGGGACACCCTTCGGATATGATATAAATTTTGAAGTACTAAAGCATCCGGTACTTTGGATGGGGTTTGTTAGGCCCAATAGATCTAATTCTTAGATTACCAGACTTAATAAAAAGGGGCATATTCGATTTCGATAATTCAACCATAGAATGTAGTTTCACGTACTTGTGTCTATTTTGTAAATCATTTATAAAACTTGCATGTATTCTCATCCCAAAAATATTAGATTTTAAAAGTGGGACTATAACTCACTTTCACAGATTTTTTTACTTCGTCGGGAAGTAAGACTTGGCCACTGGTTGATTCACGAACCTATAACAATATATACATATATATCAAAGTATGTTCAAAATATATTTACAACACTTTTAATATATTTTGATGTTTTAAGTTTATTAAGTCAGCTGTCCTCGTTAGTAACCTACAACTAGTTGTCCACAGTTAGATTTATAGAAATAAATCGATAAATATTATCTTGAATCAATCCACGACCCAGTGTATACGTATCTCAGTATTGATCACAACTCAAACTATATATATTTTGGAATCAACCTCAACCCTGTATAGCTAACTCCAACATTCACATATAGAGTGTCTATGGTTGTTCCGAAATATATATAGATGTGTCGACATGATAGGTCGAAACATTGTATACGTGTCTATGGTATCTCAAGATTACATAATATACAATACAAGTTGATTAAGTTATGGTTGGAATAGATTTGTTACCAATTTTCACGTAGCTAAAATGAGAAAAATTATCCAATCTTGTTTTACCCATAACTTCTTCATTTTAAATCCGTTTTGAGTGAATCAAATTGCTATGGTTTCATATTGAACTCTATTTTATGAATCTAAACATAAAAAGTATAGGTTTATAGTCGGAAAAATAAGTTACAAGTCGTTTTTGTAAAGGTAGTCATTTCAGTCGAAAGAACGACGTCTAGATGACCATTTTAGAAAACATACTTCCACTTTAAGTTTAACCATAATTTTTGGATATAGTTTCATGTTCATAATAAAAATCATTTTCTCAGAATAACAACTTGTAAATCAAAGTTTATCATAGTTTTTAATTAACTAACCCAAAACAGCCCGCGGTGTTACTACGACGGCGTAAATCCGGTTTTACGGTGTTTTTCGTGTTTCCAGGTTTTAAATCATTAAGTTAGCATATCATATAGATATAGAAAATGTGTTTAGTTGATTTTAAAAGTCAAGTTAGAAGGATTAACTTTTGTTTGCGAACAAGTTTAGAATTAACTAAACTATGTTCTAGTGATTACAAGTTTAAACCTTCGAATAAGATAGCTTTATATATATGAATCGAATGATGTTATGAACATTATTACTACCTTCAATTCCTTGGATAAACCTACTGAAAAAGAGAAAAATGGATCTAGCTTCAACGGATCCTTGGATGGCTCGAAGTTCTTGAAGCAGAATCATGACACGAAAACAAGTTCAAGTAAGATCATCACTTGAAATAAGATTGTTATAGTTATAGAAATTGAACCAAAGTTTGAATATGATTATTACCTTGTATTAGAATGATAACCTACTGTAAGAAACAAAGATTTCTTGAGGTTGGATGATCACCTTACAAGATTGGAAGTGAGCTAGCAAACTTGAAAGTATTCTTGATTTTATGTAACTAGAACTTGTAGAATTTATGAAGAACACTTAGAACTTGAAGATAGAACTTGAGAGAGATCAATTAGATGAAGAAAATTGAAGAATGAAAGTGTTTGTAGGTGTTTTTGGTCGTTGGTGTATGGAATAGATATAAAGGATATGTAATTTTGTTTTCATGTAAATAAGTCATGAATGATTACTCATATTTTTGTAATCTTATGAGATATTTCATGCTAGTTGCCAAATGATGGTTCCCACATGTGTTAGGTGACTCACATGGGCTGCTAAGAGCTGATCATTGGAGTGTATATACCAATAGTACATACATCTAAAAGCTGTGTATTGTACGAGTACGAATACGGGTGCATACGAGTAGAATTGCTGATGAATCTGAACGAGGATGTAATTGTAAGCATTTTTGTTAAGTAGAAGTATTTTGATAAGTGTATTGAAGTCTTTCAAAAGTGTATAAATACATATTAAAACACTACATGTATATACATTTTAACTGAGTCGTTAAGTCATCGTTAGTCGTTACATGTAAGTGTTGTTTTGAAACCTTTAGGTTAACGATCTTGTTAAATGTTGTTAACCCAATGTTTATAATATCAAATGAGATTTTAAATTATTATATTATCATGATATTATCATGTATGAATATCTCTTAATATGATATATATACATTAAATGTCTTTACAACGATAATCGTTACATATATGTCTCGTTTAAAAATCATTAAGTTAGTAGTCTTGTTTTTACAAATGTAGTTCATTGTTAATATACTTAATGATACGTTTACTTATCATAGTATCATGTTAACTATATATATATCCATATATATGTCATCATATAGTTTTTACAAGTTTTAACGTTCGTGAATCACCGGTCAACTTGGGTGGTCAATTGTCTATATGAAACATATTTCAATTAATCAAGTCTTAACAAGTTTGATTGCTTAACATGTTGGAAACATTTAATCATGTAAATATCAATCTCAATTAATATATATAAACATGGAAAAGTTCGGGTCACTACATAACTTGCTCCGACACTACTTGCTCCACCATTACTCGTTCCGACCCCATTTGTTCCTTCCGTTCTGTTAACCCCTGGTCCGTAGACCTCACACTTCGCTGCGCTATGACCATTTATTTTACACTTGTTGCAAAATTTGGTGCAGAACCCCGAGTGATACTTTTCACACCTTTGCCATAGCTGCTTCTGATTATTGTTATTGTTGTTGCGGTTGTTATTGTTGTTGGAATGATTGTTATAGTTGCTGTTGTTGTTGTTGTTGTTGTTGTTGTTGTTGTTGTTGTTGTTGTTGTTGTTGTCGTTGTTGTCTTTGTTGTTGGGCCGTTTGTTGTAGTTGCGATTGATGTTGCGATTGTTGGGATAGTTGTTGCGATTATTGTTGTAATTGCTGTTGTTGTTGTATTGGTGATTCTTATCACCGTTTTCCTCCCACTTTCTTTTGAGTTGCTTCACATTGGCCTCTTCAGCCGCCTTTTCTTTAATTCTTTCCTCAATCTGGTTCACTAGTTTGTGAGCCATTCTACATGCCTGTTGTATGGAGGCGGGCTCGTGTGAACTTATATCTTCTTGGATTCTTTCCGGTAATCCTTTCACAAACGTGTCAATCTTCTCTTCCTCATCTTCGAACGCTCCCGGACACACTAGGCACAATTCTGTGAATCGTCTTTCATACGTGGTAATATCAAATCCTTGGGTTCGTAACCCTCTAAGTTCTGTCTTGTGCTTATTAACCTCAGTTCTGGGACGGTACTTCTCGTTCATGAAGTGCTTGAATGCTGACCACGGTAGTGCGTAAGCATCATCTTGTCCCACTTACTCTAGATAGGTATTCCACCATATTATCGCAGTACCTGTGAAGGTATGCGTAGCGTACTTCACTTTGTCCTCTTCAGTACACTTACTTATGGCAAACACCGATTCGACCTTCTCGGTCCACCGTTTCAATCCGATCGGTCCTTCGGTTCCATCAAATTCCAAAGGTTTGCAGGCAGTGAATTCTTTGTAGGTGCATCCTACACGATTTTCTGTACTGCTAGAACCAAGGTTATTGTTGCTATGTAGCGCAGGCTGTACTGCGGCTATGTTTACAGCAAGAAAGGTACGAAATTCCTCTTTGCTCATATTCATGGTTTGTCGAGTAGTCGGTGCCATTTCCTTCAAATAGTCAAATGAAACAAGTTAATCATACAGAATATTAAGAGTAGTCAATAGTATCTCGTAGCATAATATGAACTCATTTATAAAAGCTTTTTCTTCATATTAGCGTTTTATAAGTTTAAATTCGGGTAGTACCTACCCGTTAAGTTCATACTTAGTAGCTAATATACAATTCAACTACTACAATTCTATATGCAAAACTGATTATAATAATATTTCGCGTTCAAACTTTTTCACAATATTTTACAAACTTACAATACCGCTTATTTTACATATAACATGAAATATAGCACACAATAACTTTGATACAAGATAGTTGTGAAGATAATTCTAGCTAGTACACAAGTCATTCAGCAAAGGCAATAAAGACACGTAATTCATACATCCAGAAACAAGTCATGCATTCTAGTTTTACTAGGACTACTTCCCATCCTTGGTCTTGTGGAACATAACCATTATGGCCGTTGATAAGACAGCGTGTTGTAACATCGTTAAAGGGACGAGGGTTACGTAATGTCCAACAGTCCCGTAACAATCTAAAAACCTTGTTTCTCACCCCAACTACTGAGTCCGTCACTTGTGGGAACATTTTTTTTAATAGTTGTAGCCCGATGTTCTTGTTCTCACTTTGGTGAGAAGCGAACATTACTAACCCGTAAGCATAACATGCTTCTTTATGTTGCATGTTAGCCGCTTTTTCTAAATCACGAAGTCCTATATTCGGATATATTGAGTCAAAATAATTTCTTAACCCGTTGCGTAAAATAGCATTTGGGTTCCCTGCAATATATGCGTCAAAGTAAACACATCGTAACTTATGGATTTCCCAATGTGATATCCCCCATCTTTCGAACGAAAGCCTTTTATAAACCAAGGCATTCTTGGAACGTTCTTCGAATGTCTTACAAACTGATCTCGCCTTAAATAGTTGTGCCGAGGAATTCTGACCGACTCTAGACAAGATTTCATCAATCATGTCTCCGGGTAGGTCTCTTAAAATATTGGGTTGTCTATCCATTTTGTGTTTTTATACTGTAAAATAGACAAGAGTTAGATTTATAAAAAAATACTTATTAATACAAGCAATTTTTATATATATCATAAAGCATAAGCACACTATATTACATATATTACACCACACGAATACAACTATCCTATACTGACTCGCTTGTTTCTTCTTCTTCAATTTTGGTTCGTTTTGCCAAGTTTTTAGGGATATATGATGTTCCCCTAATACAAGCCGTCGTTTTCCACATTGGTTTAGAAAAACCTGGTGGTTTAGAGGTTCCCGGGTTATTGTCACAACTTAAGAAATACGGGTGTTGATAATACATATAAAGTTCATTGGGTTTGGAATCAAATTTCTCTATTTTTATGCCCTTTCCCTTATTGTTCTCTTTTTCCTTATTAAATTGTGTTGGGGTAATTTCTATAACATCATCGGAATCCTTGTCGGGATCCGATTCATCGGAGAATTGGTAATCCTCCCAATACTTTGCTTCCTTGGCGGAAACACCATTGACCATAATTAACTTTGGTCGGTTGGTTGAGGATTTTCTTCTACCTAACCGTTTTATTATTTCCCCCACTGGTTCTATTTCTTCTTCCGGTTCCGACTCTTCTTCCGGTTCCTCTTCGGGAACTTGTGAATCAGTCCACGAATCATTCCAATTTACATTTGACTCTTCATTATTATTAGGTGAGTCAATGGGACTTGTTCTAGAGGTAGACATCTATCACATAATATCAAACACGTTAAGAGATTAATATATCACATAATATTCACATGTTAAAAATATATAGTTTCCAACAAAATTTGTTAAGCAATCATTTTTCAATTAAACACGGTCGAAGTCCAGACTCACTAATGCATCCTAACAAACTCGATAAGATACACTAATGCAAAATTCTGGTTCTCTAAGACCAACGCTCGAATACCAACTGAAATGTCCCGTTCATATTGATTATAAACGTTCCATATTAATTGATTTCGTCGCGAGGTTTTGACCTCTATATGAGACGTTTTTCAAAGTCTGCATTCATTTTTAAAACAACCATAACCTTTATTTTATCTATAAAGGTTTAAAAAGCATTACGTAGATTATAAAATAATGATAATCTAAAATGTACCGTTTACACACGACCATTACATAATGGTTTACAATAAGAATATATTACATCAAAAATAAGTTTCTTGAATGTAGTTTTTACATAATATCATACAAGCATGGACTCCAAATCTTGTCCTTATTTTAGTATGCAATAGCGGAAGCTCTTAATAATCACCTGAGAATAAACATGCTTAAAACGTCAACAAAAATGTTGGTGAGTTATAGGTTTAACCTATATATTATCAAATCATAATAATAGACCACAAGATTTCATATTTCAATATACATTCCATACATAGAGATAAAATTCATTCATATGGTGAACACCTGGTAACCGACATTAACAAGATGCATATATAAGAATATCCCCATCATTCCGGGACACCCTTCGGATATGATATAAATTTTGAAGTACTAAAGCATCCGGTACTTTGGATGGGGTTTGTTAGGCCCAATAGATCTAATTCTTAGATTACCAGACTTAATAAAAAGGGGCATATTCGATTTCGATAATTCAACCATAGAATGTAGTTTCACGTACTTGTGTCTATTTTGTAAATCATTTATAAAACTTGCATGTATTCTCATCCCAAAAATATTAGATTTTAAAAGTGGGACTATAACTCACTTTCACAGATTTTTTTACTTCGTCGGGAAGTAAGACTTGGCCACTGGTCGATTCACGAACCTATAACAAATATGTACATATATATCAAAGTATGTTCAAAATATATTTACAACACTTTTAATACATTTTGATGTTTTAAGTTTATTAAGTCAGCTGTCCTCGTTAGTAACCTACAACTAGTTGTCCACAGTTAGATGTACAGAAATAAATTGATATATATTATCTTGAATCAATCCACGACCCAGTGTATACATATCTCAGTATTGATCACAACTCAAACTATATATATATTTTGGAATCAACCTCAACCCTGTATAGCTAACTCCAACATTCACATATAGAGTGTCTATGGTTGTTCTGAAATATATATAGTTGTGTTGACATGATAGGTCGAAACATTGTATACGTGTCTATGGTATCTCAAGATTACATAATATACAATACAAGTTGATTAAGTTATGGTTGGAATAGATATGTTACCAATTTTCACGTAGCTAAAATGAGTAGTTTTTACCAATTTTGTTTTGCTCGCCATTTCTTCATTTCTAATCCGTTTTGAGTGATTTAAGCTGCCAAGGTTTTGTATTGAACTTGAATTTATGAAAATAAACAGAAAAGGTATAGGTTTATAGTTGGAAATACAAGTTACAAGTCGTTTTTGAAAGAGGTAGTCATTTCCGTCGAAAGAACGACATCTTGATGACTGTTTTGAAAAACATACTTTCACTTTGAGTTTAACCATGATTTTTGGATATGGTTTCATGTTCATAAGAAAAATCATTTTCCCAGAAGTATAGCTTTTAAATCAAAGTTTTTCATAGTTTTTAATTATCCAAACCAAAACAGCCCCCGGTTGTAACTACGACGGCGTAAATCCGGTTTTATGGTGTTTATCGTGTTTCCGGGTTTTAAATCATTAAGTTAGCATATCATATAGATATAGATCATGTGTATAGTTGATTTTAAAAGTGTAGTTAGAAGGATTAACTTTATTTGCGAACAAGTTTAGAATTAACTAAACTATGTTCTAGTGATTACTAGTTTACCACTTCGAATGTGATAGCTTTTTATGTATGAATCAAATGATGTTATGAATATCATTACAACCTTAAGTTCCTTCGATAAACCTACTGGAAAAGAGAAAAATGGATCTAGCTTCAACGGATCCTTGGATGGCTCGAAGTTCTTGAAGCAGAATCATGACACGAAAACAAGTTCAAGTAAGATCATCATTTGAAATAAGATTGTTATAGTTATAGAAATTGAACCAAAGTTTGAATATGATTATTACCTTGTATTAGAATGATAACCTACTATAAGAAACAAAGATTTCTTGAGGTTGGATGATCAACTTACAAGATTGGAAGTGAGCTACCAAACTTGAAAGTATTCTTGATTTTATGAAACTAGAACTTGTAGAATTTATGAAGAACACTTAGAACTTGAAGATAGAACTTGAGAGAGATCAATTAGATGAATAAAATTGAAGAATTAAAGTGTTTGTAGGTGTTTTTGGTCATTGGTGTATGGATTAGATATAAAGGATATGTAATTTTGTTTTCATGTAAATAAGTCATGAATGATTACTCATATTTTTGTAATTTTATGAGATATTTCATGCTAGTTGCCAAATGATGGTTCCCATATATGTTAGGTGACTCACATGGGCTGCTAAGAGCTGATCATTGGAGTGTATATACCAATAGTACATACATCTAAAAGCTGTGTATTGTACGAGTACGAATACGAGTGCATACGAGTAGAATTGTTGATGAAACTGAACGAGGATGTAATTGTAAGCATTTTTGTTAAGTAGAAGTATTTTGATAAGTGTCTTGAAGTCTTTCAAAAGTGTATGAATACATATTAAAACACTACATGTATATACATTTTAACTGAGTCGTTAAGTCATCGTTAGTCGTTACATGTAAGTGTTGTTTTGAAATCTTTAGGTTAACGATCTTGTTAAATGTTGTTAACCCAATGTTTATAATATCAAATGAGATTTTAAATTATTATATTATCATGATATTATGATATATTAATATATCTTAATATGATATATACATTTAAATGTCGTTACAACGATAATCGTTACATATATGTCTCGTTTCGAAATCCTTAAGTTAGTAGTCTTGTTTTTACTTATGTAGTTCATTGTTAATACACTTAATGATATATTTAATTATCATATTATAATGTTATATATAATATAACAATGTATTAATATGCTTCATATATATTTAGTAAGACGTGGTTATAACGATAATCGTTATATGTATCGTTTCGAGTTTCATACGTCAATAGTCTCCTTTTTAAGTATATAACTTATTGTTACTATTTTTAATGAGATACTTGATGATAATTATATCATGTTAAACATATATATTTATTCATTTATGTATCATCATGTCATATAAAACTTATAGCGTTCGTGAATCATTGGTCAAACTGGGTAATCAGACGTTTACAAAATTTCCGTTTCAATTAACCAAGTCTTAACAAGTTTGATTGCTTAACATGTTGGAAACATTTAATCATGTAAATATAGTTTTCATTAAACATATAATCATAGAAAGGTTCGGAAAAGTTCGGGTCACTACATATAAAAGGCCGAGCATTCGGCCGATTTTTACACATCTTTTTCTTCTTCATTCATACTTAAGATATATATATATATATATATATATATATATATATATATATATATATATATATATATATATATATATATATATATATATATATATATATATATATATATATATATATATATTTTAATTTTAATTTTAATTTTAATTTCTAATAATAAGGGTATGTTAGCGAATATTGTAAGGGTGTAAGTCGAAATTCTGTCCGTGTAACGCTACGCTATTTTTAATCATTGTAAGTTATGTTCAACCTTTTTAATTTAATGTCTCGTAGCTAAGTTATTATTATGCTTATTTAAGCTGAAGTAATCATGATGTTGGGCTAAAAATATTAAAATTGGGTAATTGGGCTTTGTACCATAATTGGGGTTTGGACAAAAGAACGACACTTGTGGAAATTAGACTATGGGCTATTAATAGGCTTTATATTTGTTTAACTAAATGATAGTTTGTTAATTTTAATATAAAGATTTACAATTGGACGTACCTATAAATAACCATATACACTCAATCGGACACGATGGGCGGGATATTTATATGTACGAATAATCGTTCATTTAACCGGACACGGGAATGGATTAATAGTCTATGGAATTATTAAAACAGGGGTGAAATTATATACAAGGACACTTGGAATAATTGATAACAAATTATTAAAACCTTGGATTACACGCAGTTGATATCCTGGTGTAATTATTAAACAAAGTATTAAAACCTTGTTACAGTTTAAGTCCCCAATTAGATGGAATATTTGACTTCGGGTATAAGGATAATTTGACGAGGATACTCGCACTTTATATTTATGACTGATGGACTGTTATGGACAAAAACCAGACGGACATATTAAATAATCCAGGACAAAGGACAATTAACCCATGAGAATAAACTAAAATCAACACGTCAAACATCATGATTAAGGAAGTTTAAATAAGCATAATTCTTTTATTTCATATTTAATTTCCTTTATTTCGTATTTAATTGCACTTTTAATTATCACACTTTTATTTATTGTTATTGTATTTAATTGCACTTTTAATTATCATACTTTTATTGTCATTGTATTTAATTGCACTTTTAATTATCGTACTCTTTAATTATCGCAAGTTTATTTTATCGCAATTTTATTTATCGCAATTTCATTATCGTTATTTACTTTACGCTTTAAATTAAGTCTTTTATTTATTTAATATTTTACATTAGGTTTTAACTGCGACTAAAGTTTTAAAATCGATAAACCGGTCATTAAACGGTAAAAACCCCCTTTTATAATAATAATATTACTTATATATATTTGTATTTTTATAAATTAAAACTAATATAGCGTTAAGCTTTGTTTAAAAGATTCCCTATGGAACGAACCGGACTTACTAAAAACTACACTACTGTACGATTAGGTACACTGCCTATAAGTGTTGTAGCAAGGTTTAGGTATATCCATTCTATAAATAAATAAATATCTTGTGTAAAATTGTATCGTATTTAATAGTATTTCCTAGTAAAAATAAAGCTATTTCATATACACCTCGCATAACATCAAATATCTAATAAAAATACAAACTAATAGAACCTTATATTCAAGGGTAGGATCACATTTTTATTCACCAACCATAACACTTTCATTTTTCAACTTTGATGCATCAAACTTATCTCTCTCAAGTTCTTTCTTGGTGTTCTAAGTGTTCTTCATCATCTTCAACAAAATCTAGCTCAATCTAGTTCATAAATCCTAACCTAGATCAACTTTCAAAACAACTACTCAAGTAAACTTTAAGAACACTTTCAAGTTTGCAAGTCTACTTTCAAGCTTTCTAATCCATTCTAAGTAATCATCTAAGATCAAGAAACCTCTGTTATTTACAGTAGGTTATCATTCTAATTCAAGGTAATACTCATATTCCAACTTTGATTCAATTTCTATAACTATAACAATCTTAATTCGAGTAGAAATCTTACTTGAATTTGTTTTCGTATCATGATTCTACTTCAAGAACATTCAAGCCATCCAAGATCCTTTGAAGCTAAATCATTTCTTGTCACTTCCAGTAGGTTTACCTACTAAACTTGAGGTAGTAATGATGTTCATAACATCATTCGATTCATATATATATAACTATCTTATTCGAAGATTTAAACTTGTAATAACTAGAACATAGTTTAGTTAATTCTAAACTTGTTCGCAAAAAAAGTTAATCCTTTTAACTTGACTTTTAAAAATCAACTAAACACATGTTCTATATCTATATGATATGCTAACTTAATGATTTAAAACCTGGAAACCAAAGAACACCGTAAAACCGGACATACGCCGTTGTAGTAAAATCGGGGGCTGTTTTGGGTTAGATAATTAAAAACTATGATAAACTTTGATTTAAAAGTTGTCCTTCTGGGAAAATGATTTTCTTATGAACATGAAACTATATCCAAAAATCATGGTTAAACTCAAAGTGGAAGTATGTTTTTCAAAATGGTCATCAAAACGTCGTTCTTTCGACTGAAATGACTACCTCTTACAAAAATGACTTGTAACCTGTATTTCCGACTATAAACTTATACTTTTTCTGTTTAGTTTCATGAAATTCAGTTCATTATGAAACCATAGCAACTTGAATCACTCAAAACGGATTTAAAACGAAGAAGCTATGGGTAAAACAAAATTGGATATTTTTGCTTGTTGTAGCAATGTGAAATTTGTAACAAATCTATTCTAACCATAACATAACTAACTTATATTGTATTATACATGTACTCTAACATATTATGTAACCTTGATAGACCATAGACACGTATACAATGTTTTGACATATCATATCGACCCATCTATATATATTATTTAGAACAACCATAGACACTCTATATGCAGTAATGCTTGAGTTAGCTATACAGGGTTGAGGTTGATTCCAAAATAATATATATATTTTGAGTTGTGATTGAGTCTGAGACTTGTAGACACTGGGTCGTGGATTGATTCGAGATAATATATATTGATTTATTTTCTGCACATCTAACTATGGACAACTAGTTGTAGATTACTAACGTTGGACCGCTAATTTAATAAACTTAAATCATTAAAACGTAATCAAAAATGTTGTGAATATATTTCGATCATACTTTGATATATATGTATATATTTGTTATAGGTTCGTGAATCGATCCGTGGCCAAGTCTTAAATTCTGACGAAATAAAAATCTGTGAAGGTGAGTTATAGTCCCACTTTTAAAATCTAATATTTTTGGGATGGGAATACATGCAGTTTTATAAATGTTTTACAAAATAGACACAAGTACGTGAAATTACATTTTATGGTTGGATGATCGAAATTGAATATGCCCCTTTTAGCTTGGTAGCCTAAGAATTAGGGAACTGGCCCTTAATTGACGCGAATCCTAAAGGTAGATCTACGGGAACTAACAACCCCCATTCTGGAATTTAGAATGCTTTAGTACTTCGAGTTTATCATGTCCGATGGGTGTCCCAGAATGATGGAGATATTCTATATGCATCTTGTTAATGTCGGTTACCAGGTGTTCACCATATGAATGATTTTTATCTCTATGCAGTTTGCGAAATGCCTGATATGAGATGGATGTTTATGAAAAGTGAAATCTTATGGTCTATTATTACAAATTGATATATATATATATATATATATATATATATATATATATATATATATATATATATATATATATATATATATATATATATATAGATATATATATATAGGCTAAACCTATAACTCACCAACATTTTTGTTGACGTTTTAAGCATGTTTATTCTCAGGTGATTATTAAGAGCTTCCACTGTTGCATGCTAGATTAAGGACAAGATTTGGAGTCAGCATACTTGTATGATAATGTTTAAAGAAAAACTGCATTCGAAAAATAAATTGTTGTAATATATTATTGTAACCCATTATGTAATGGTCGTATGTAAACGTTGTACTTTAGATTACCATTATTTGGTAATCTACGCTATGTCTTTTAAACCTTTATCGATAAAGTAAAGGTAATGGTTGTTTTAAAAATCGAATGCAGTCTTTGAAAAACGTCTCATATAGAGGTCAAAACCTCGCAACAAAACCAATTAATATGAAACGTTTATAATCAATATGAACTGGACATTTCAAGCACTACCGTTGGAGTAGGTAAAACAATATGGTTCTTATCGATCGTTTTTATTGGTTCAACGGTTTTGGTTGGTGGAGATTTAGACTTTTGAATCACAAAGGTAACCGATTTGTCACCATCACTATGAAATGTCCCGTTCTTATTGATTAAAAATGTTCCATAATAATTGATTTCGTTGCGAGGTTTTGACCTCTATATGAGACATTTTTCAAAGACTGCATTCATTTTAAAACAAACCATAACCTTTATTTCATCAATAAAGGTTTAAAAAGCTTTACGTAGATTATCAAATAATGATAATCTAAAATATCCTGTTTACACACGACCATTACATAATGGTTTACAATACAAATATGTTACAACAAAATAAGTTTCTTGAATGCAGTTTTTACACAATATCATACAAGCATGGACTCCAAATCTCGTCCTTATTTAAGTATGCGACAGCGGAAGCTCTTAATAATCACCTGAGAATAAACATGCTTAAAATGTCAACAAAAATGTTGGTGAGTTATAGGTTTAACCTATATATATCAAATCATAATAATAGACCACAAGATTTCATATTTCAATACACATCCCATACATAGAGATAAAAATCATTCATATGGTGAACACCTGGTAACCGACATTAACAAGATGCATATATAAGAATATCCCCATCATTCCGGGACACCCTTCGGATATGATATAAATTTCTAAGTACTAAAGCATCCGGTACTTTGGATGGGGTTTGTTAGGCCCAATAGATCTATCTTTAGGATTCGCGTCAATTAGGGTTTCTGTTCCCTAATTCTTAGATTACCAGACTTAATAAAAAGGGGCATATTCGATTTCGATAATTCAACCATAGAATGTAGTTTCACGTACTTGTGTCTATTTTGTAAATCATTTATAAAACCTGCATGTATTCTCATCCCAAAAAATATTAGATTTTAAAAGTGGGACTATAACTCACTTTCACAGATTTTTACTTCGCCGGGAAGTAAGACTTGGCCACTGGTTGATTCACGAACCTATAACAATATATACATATATATCAAAGTATGTTCAAAATATATTTACAACACTTTTAATATATTTTGATGTTTTAAGTTTATTAAGTCAGCTGTCCTCGTTAGTAACCTACAACTAGTTGTCCACAGTTAGATGTACAGAAATAAATCGATAAATATTATCTTGAATCAATCCACGAGCCAGTGTATACGTATCTCAGTATTGATCACAACTCAAACTATATATATTTTGGAATCAACCTCAACCCTGTATAGCTAACTCCAGCATTCACATATAGAGTGTCTATGGTTGTTCCGAAATATATATAGATGTGTCGACATGATAGGTCTAAACATTGTATACGTGTCTATGGTATCTCAAGATTACATAATATACAATACAAGTTGATTAAGTTATGGTTGGAATAGATTTGTTACCAATTTTCACGTAGCTAAAATGAGAAAAATTATCCAATCTTGTTTTACCCATAACTTCTTCATTTTAAATCCGTTTTGAGTGAATCAAATTGCTATGGTTTCATATTAAACTCTATTTTATGAATCTAAACAGAAAAAGTATAGGTTTATAGTCGGAAAAATAAGTTACAAGTCGTTTTTGTAAAGGTAGTCATTTCAGTCGAAAGAACGACGTCTAGATGACCATTTTAGAAAACATACTTCCTCTTTGAGTTTAACCATAATTTTTGGATATAGTTTCATGTTCATAATAAAAATCATTTTCTCAGAATAACAACTTTTAAATCAAAGTTTATCATAGTTTTTAATTAACTAACCCAAAACAGCCCGCGGTGTTACTACGACGGCGTAAATCCGGTTTTACGGTGTTTTTCGTGTTTCCAGGTTTTAAATCATTAAGTTAGCATATCATATAGATATAGAACATGTGTTTAGTTGATTTTAAAATTCAAGTTAGAAGGATTAACTTTTGTTTGCGAACAAGTTTATAATTAACTAAACTATGTTCTAGTGATTACAAGTTTAAACCTTCGAATAAGATAGCTTTATATGTATGAATCGAATGATGTTATGAACATCATTACTACCTTAAGTTCCTTGGATAAACCTACTGGAAAAGAGAAAAATGGATCTAGCTTCAACGGATCCTTGGATGGCTCGAAGTTCTTGAAGCAGAATCATGACACGAAAACAAGTTCAAGTAAGATCATCACTTGAAATAAGATTGTTATAGTTATAGAAATTGAACCAAAGTTTGAATATGATTATTACCTTGTATTAGAATGATAACCTACTGTAAGAAACAAAGATTTCTTGAGGTTGGATGATCACCTTACAAGATTGGAAGTGAGCTAGCAAACTTGAAAGTATTCTTGATTTTATGTAACTAGAACTTGTAAAATATATGAAGAACACTTAGAACTTGAAGATAGAACTTGAGAGAGATCAATTAGATGAAGAAAATTGAAGAATGAAAGTGTTTGTAGGTGTTTTTGGTCGTTGGTGTATGGATTAGATATAAAGGATATGTAATTTTGTTTTCATGTAAATAAGTCATGAATGATTACTCATATTTTTGTAATTTTATGAGATATTTCATGCTAGTTGCCAAATGATGGTTCCCACATGTGTTAGGTGACTCACATGGGCTGCTAAGAGCTGATCATTGGAGTGTATATACCAATAGTACATACATCTAAAAGCTGTGTATTGTACGAGTACGAATACGGGTGCATACGAGTAGAATTGTTGATGAAACTGAACGAGGATGTAATTGTAAGCATTTTTGTTAAGTAGAAGTATTTTGATAAGTGTCTTGAAGTCTTTCAAAAGTGTATGAATACATATTAAAACACTACATGTATATACATTTTAACTGAGTCGTTAAGTCATCGTTAGTCGTTACATGTAAATGTTGTTTTGAAACCTTTAGGTTAACGATCTTGTTGAATGTTGTTAACCCATTGTTTATTATAACAAATGAGATATTAAATTGTTATATTATCATGATATTATGATATATAATATATCTTAGTATGGTGTATATACAGTTAAATGTCGTTACAACGATAATCGTTACATATATGTCTCGTTTCGAAATCATTAAGTTAGTAGTCTTATTTTTACATATGTATTTCATTGTTAATACACTTAATAATATATTTACTTATCATTTAACATAATTAACCAAGTGTATCAATATCTTAATATGATTCATATGTACCTAGTAAGACGTTGTTATAACGATAATCGTTATATATATCGTTTTCGAGTTTCTTAAATTAATAGTCTCATTTTTATGTATATAACTCATTGTTAAAATACCTAATGAGATACATACTTATAATAAAAACATGTTAACTATATATATAACCATATATATGTCATCGTATAGTTTTTACAAGTTTTAACGTTCGTGAATCACCGGTCAACTTGGGTGGTCAATTGTCTATATGAAACATATTTCAATTAATCAAGTCTTAACAAGTTTGATTGCTTAACATGTTGGAAACATTTAATCATGTAAATATCAATCTCAATTAATATATATAAACATGGAAAAGTTCGGGTCACTACAGTACCTACCCGTTAAATAAATTTCGTCCCGAAATTTTAAGCTGTTGAAGGTGTTGACGAATCTTCTGGAAATAGATGCGGGTATTTCTTCTTCATCTGATCTTCACGCTCCCAGGTGAACTCGGGTCCTCTACGAGCATTCCATCGAACCTTAACAATTGGTATCTTGTTTTGCTTAAGTCTTTTAACCTCACGATCCATTATTTCGACGGGTTCTTCGATGAATTGGAGTTTTTCGTTGATTTGGATTTCATCTAACGAAATAGTGAGATCTTCTTTAGCAAAACATTTCTTCAAATTCGAGACATGGAAAGTGTTATGTACAGTCGCGAGTTGTTGAGGTAACTCAAGTCGGTAAGCTACTGGTCCGACACGATCAATAATCTTGAATGGTCCAATATACCTTGGATTTAATTTCCCTCGTTTACCAAATCGAACAACGCCTTTCCAAGGTGCAACTTTAAACATGACCATCTCTCCAATTTCAAATTCTATATCTTTTCTTTTAATGTCAGCATAGCTCTTTTATCGACTTTGGGCGGCTTTCAACCGTTGTTGAATTTGGATGATCTTCTCGGTAGTTTCTTGTATTATCTCCGGACCCGTAATCTGTCTATCCCCCACTTCACTCCAACAAATCGGAGACCTGCACTTTCTACCATAAAGTGCTTCAAACGGCACCATATCAATGCTTGAATGGTAGCTGTTGTTGTAGGAAAATTCTGCTAACGGTAGATGTCGATCCCAACTGTTTCCGAAATCAATAACACATGCTCGTAGCATGTCTTCAAGCGTTTGAATCGTCCTTTCGCTTTGCCCATCAGTTTGTGGATGATAGGCAGTACTCATGTCTAGACGAGTTCCTAATGCTTGCTGTAATGTCTGCCAGAATCTTGAAATAAATCTGCCATCCCTATCAGAGATAATAGAGATTGGTATTCCATGTCTGGAGACGACTTCCTTCAAATACAGTCGTGCTAACTTCTCCATCTTGTCATCTTCTCTTATTGGCAGGAAGTGTGCTGATTTGGTGAGACGATCAACTATTACCCAAATAGTATCAAAACCACTTGCAGTCCTTGGCAATTTAGTGATGAAATCCATGGTAATGTTTTCCCATTTCCATTCCAGGATTTCGGGTTGTTGAAGTAGACCTGATGGTTTCTGATGCTCAGCTTTGACCTTAGAACACGTCAAACATTCTCCTACGTATTTAGCAACATCGGCTTTCATACCCGGCCACCAAAAATGTTTCTTGAGATCCTTGTACGTCTTCCCCGTTCCAGGATGTATTGAGTATCTGGTTTTATGAGCTTCTCTAAGTACCATTTCTCTCATATCTCCAAATTTTGGTACCCAAATCCTTTCAGCCCTATACCGGGTTCCGTCTTCCCGAATATTAAGATGCTTCTCCGATCCTTTGGGTATTTCATCCTTTAAATTTCCCACTTTTAAAACTCCTTGTTACGCCTCCTTTATTTGAGTAGTAAGGTTATTATGAATCATTATATTCATAGATTTTACTCGAATGGGTTCTCTGTCCTTCCTGCTCAAGGCATCGGCTACCACATTTGCCTTCCCCGGGTGGTAACGAATCTCAAAGTCGTAATCATTCAACAATTCAATCCACCTACGCTGCCTCATATTCAGTTGTTTCTGATTAAATATGTGTTGAAGACTTTTGTGGTCGGTATATATAATACTTTTTACCCCATATAAGTAGTGCCTCCAAGTCTTTAATGCAAAAACAACCGCGCCTAATTCCAAATCATGCGTCGTATAATTTTGCTCGTGAATCTTCAATTGTCTAGAGGCATAAGCAATCACCTTCGTTTGTTGCATTAATACACAACCGAGACCTTGTTTTGATGCGTCACAATAAATCACAAAATCATCATTCCCTTCAGGCAATGACAATATAGGTGCCGTAGTTAGTTTTTTCTTCAATAACTGAAACGCTTTCTCTTGTTCATCCTTCCATTAAAATTTCTTCCCTTTATGCGTTAATGCAGTCAAGGGTTTTGCTATTCTGGAAAAGTATTGGATGAACCTTCTGTAGTAACCAGCTAGTCCTAAAAACTGGCGTATGTGTTTCGGAGTTTTCGGGGTTTCCCACTTTTCAACAGTTTCTATCTTTGCCGGATCCACCTTAATACCTCCTTTGTTCACTATGTGACCGAGGAATTGAACTTCTTTCAACCAAAATGCACACTTTGAAAACTTAGCGTACAATTCTTCCTTCCTCAATACTTCTAACACCTTTCTCAAATGTTCACCGTGTTCTTGGTCATTCTTTGAGTAAATAAGTATGTCATCAATGAAAACAATGACAAACTTGTCAAGGTATGGTCCACACACTCGGTTTATAAGGTCCATGAACACAGCTGGTGCATTAGTTAAACCAAACGGCATGACCATAAACTCGTAATGATCGTAACATGTTCTGAAAGCAGTCTTTGGAATATCATCTTCTTTCACCTGCATTTGATGATACCCGGAACGTAAGTCAATCTTTGAATAAACAGACGAGCCTTGTAGTTGATCAAATAAGTCGTCGATTCTCGGTAGTGGGTAGCGGTTCTTGATGGTAAGTTTGTTCAACTCTCGGTAGTCGATACACAACCTGAATGTACCATCTTTCTTCTTGACAAACAAAACAGGAGCTCCCCACGGTGATGTGCTTGGTCGAATGAAACCACGCTCTAAAAGTTCTTGTAATTGGCTTTGCAGTTCTTTCATCTCGCTGGGTGCGAGTCTGTAAGGAGCACGAGCTATTGGTGCAGCTCCTGGTACAAGATCTATTTGAAATTCAACGGATCGATGTGGGGGTAATCCCGGTAATTCTTTCGGAAATACATCGGGAAATTCTTTTGCAATGGGAACATCATTGATGCTCTTTTCTTCAGTTTGTACTTTCTCGACGTGTGCTAAAACAGCATAGCAACCTTTTCTTATTAGTTTTTGTGCCTTCAAATTACTAATAGGATGTAGCTTCGTGTTGCCCTTTTCTCCGTACACCATTAAGGGTTTTCCTTTTTCTCGTATAATGCGAATTGCATTTTTGTAACAGACGATCTCTGCTTTCACTTCTTTCAACCAGTCCATACCGATTATCACATCAAAACTCCCTAACTCTACTGGTATCAAATCAATCTTAAATGTTTCGCTAACCAGTTTAATTTCTCGATTCCGACATATATTATCTGCTGAAATTAATTTACCATTTGCTAATTCGAGTAAAAATTTACTATCCAAAGGCGTCAATGGACAACTTAATTTAGCACAAAAATCTCTACTCATATAGCTTCTATCCGCACCCGAATCAAATAAAACGTAAGCAGATTTATTGTCAATAAGAAACGTACCCGTAACAAGCTTCGGGTCTTCCTGTGCCTCTGCCGCATTAATATTGAAAACTCTTCCGCGGCCTTATCCATTCGTGTTCTCCTGGTTCGGGCAATTTCTAATAATGTGGCCCAGTATTCCACATTTATAACAAACTACATTGGCATAACTTGCTCCGACACTACTTGCTCCGCCATTACTCATTCTGACACCATTTGTTCCTTTCGTTCTATTAACCCCTGGTCCGTAGACCTCACACTTCGCCTCGCTATGACCATTTCTTTTACACTTGTTGCAAAATTTGGTGCAGAACCCCGAGTGATACTTTTCACACCTTTGGCATAGCTGCTTCTGATTGTTGTTGTTGTTGCGGTTATTATTGTTGTTGGGATGATTGTTGTAGTTGCTGTTGTTGTTGTAGTTGCTGTTGTTGTTGTTGGGCCGTTTGTTGTAGTTGCGATTGATGTTGCGATTGTTGGGATAATTGTTGCGATTATTGTTGTAATTGCTGTTGTTGTTGTATTGGTGATTCTTATCACCGTTTTCCTCCTACTTTCTTTTGACTTGCTTCACATTGGCCTCTTCAGCAGTCTGTTCTTTAATTCTTTCTTCAATCTGGTTCACTAGTTTGTGAGCCATTCTACATGCCTGTTGTATAGAGGCGGGCTCGTGTGAACTTATATCTTCTTGGATTCTTTCCGGTAATCCTTTCACAAACGCATCGATCTTCTCTTCCTCATCTTCGAATGCTCCCGGACACAATAGGCACAATTCTGTGAATCGTCTTTCGTACGTGGTAATATCAAATCCTTGGGTTCGTAACCCTCTAAGTTCTGTCTTGAGCTTATTGACCTCGGTTCTGGGACGGTACTTCTCGTTCATCAAGTGCTTGAATGCTGACCACGGTAGTGCGTACGCATCGTTTTGTCCCACTTGCTCTAGATAGGTATTCCACCATGTTAATGCAGAACCTGTGAAGGTATGCGTAGCGTACTTCACTTTGTCCTCTTCAGTACACTTACTTATGGCAAACACCGATTCGACCTTCTCGGTCCACCGTTTCAATCCGATCGGTCCTTCGGTTCCATCAAATTCCAAAGGTTTGCAGGCAGTGAATTCTTTGTAGGTGCATCCTACATGATTTCCTGTACTGCTAGATCCAAGGTTATTGTTGGTATGTAGCGCAGCCTGTACTGCGGCTATGTTTGAAGCTATAAAAGTACGGAATTCCTCTTCATTCATATTCACGGTGTGTCGAGTAGTCGGTGCCATTTCCTTCAAAATAGTCAAATGGAACAAGTTAATCATACAGAATATTAAGAGTAGTTAATAGTATTTCGTAGCATAATATGAACTCATTTATAAAAGCTTTTTCTTCATATTAGCGTTTTATAAGTTTAAATTCGGGTAGTACCTACCCGTTAAGTTCATACTTAGTAGCTAATATACAATTCAACTACTACAATTCTATATGTAAAACTGATTATAATAATATTTCGCGTTCAAACTTTTAGACAATATTTTACAAACTTACAATACCGCTTATTTTACATAAAGCATGAAATATAGCACACAATAACTTTGATACAAGATAGTTGTGAAGATAATTCTAGCTAGTACACAAGTCGTTCAGCAAAGGCAATAAAGACACGTAATTCATACGTCCAGAAACAAGTCATGCATTCTGGTTTTACTAGGACTACTTCCCATCCTTGGTCTTGTGGAACATAACCGTTATGGCCGTTGATAGGACAGCGTGTTGTAACGTCGTCAAAGGGACGAGGGTTACGTAATGTCCAACAGTCCCGTAACAATCTAAAAACCTCATTTCTTACCCCAATTACCGACTCCGTCACTTGTGGGAACGTTTTGTTTAATAGTTGTAGGCCGATGTTCTTGTTCTCACTTTGGTGAGAAGCGAACATTACTAATCCGTAAGCATAACATGCTTCTTTATGTTGCATGTTAGCTGCTTTTTCTAAATCACGAAGTCCAATATTCGGATATATTGAGTCAAAATAATTTCTTAACCCATTGCTTAAAATAGCATTTGGGTTCCCCGCAATATATGCGTCAAAGTAAACACATCGTAACTTATGAATTTCCCAATGTGATATCCCCCATCTTTCGAACGAAAGCCTTTTATAAACCAAGGCATTCTTGGAACGTTCTTCGAATGTCTTACAAACTGATCTCGCCTTAAATAGTTGTGCCGAAGAATTCTGACCAACTCTAGACAAGATTTCATCAATCATGTCTCCGGGTAGGTCTCTTAAAATATTGGGTTGTCTATCCATTTTGTGTTTTTATACTGTAAAATAGACAAGAGTTAGATTCATAAAAAAAATACTTATTAATACAAGCCATTTTTACATATATCATAAAGCATAAGCACACTATATTACATATATTACACCACACGAATACAACTATCTTATTCCAACTCGCTTATTTCTTTTTCTTCGGTTTTGGTTCGTTTTGCCAAGTTTCTAGGAATATATGATGTTCCCCTAATACGAGCCGTCGTTATCCACATTGGTTTAGAAAAACCTGGTGGTTTAGAGGTTCCCGGGTCATTATTACAACTTAAGGACTTCGGGGGTTGATGATACATATAAAGTTCATCGGGGTTGGAATTATATTTCTCTATTTTTATGCCCTTTCCCTTATTATTTTCTTTTGCCTTTTTAAATTCAGTTGGGGTAATTTCTATAACATCATCGGAATTCTCGTTGGAATCCGATTCATCGGAGAATTGGTAATCCTCCCAATATTTTGCTTCCTTGGCGAAAACACCATTGACCATAATTAACCTTGGTCGGTTGGTTGAGGATTTTCTTTTACTTAACCGTTTTATTATTTCCCCCACCGGTTCTATTTCTTCATCCGGTTCCGATTCTTCTTCTGGTTCCGATTCTTCTTCCGGTTCCGACTCTTCTTCCAGTTCCTCTTCGGGAACTTGTGAATTAGTCCACGAATCATTCCAATTTACATTTGACTCTTCATTATTATTAGGTGAGTCAATGGGACTTGTTCTAGAGGTAGACATCTATCACATAATATCAAACGCGTTAAGAGATTAATATATCACATAATATTCACATGTTAAAAAAATATAGTTTCCAACAAAATTTGTTAAGCAATCATTTTTCAAGTAAACACGGTCGAAGTCCAGACTCACTAATGCATCCTAACAAACTCGATAAGACACACTAATGCAAAATTCTGGTTCTCTAAGACCAACGCTCGGATACCAACTGAAATGTCCCGTTCTTATTGATTAAAAACGTTCCATAATAATTGATTTCGTTGCGAGGTTTTGACCTCTATATGAGACATTTTTCAAAGACTGCATTCATTTTAAAACAAAACATAACCTTTATTTCATCAATAAAGGTTTAAAAAGCTTTACGTAGATTATCAAATAATGATAATCTAAAATATCCTGTTTACACACGACCATTACATAATGGTTTACAATACAAATATGTTACAACAAAATAAGTTTCTTGAATGCAGTTTTTACACAATATCATACAAGCATGGACTCCAAATCTCGTCCTTATTTAAGTATGCGACAGCGGAAGCTCTTAATAATCACCTGAGAATAAACATGCTTAAAACGTCAACAAAAATGTTGGTGAGTTATAGGTTTAACCTATATATATCAAATCATAATAATAGACCACAAGATTTCATATTTCAATACACATCCCATACATAGAGATAAAAATCATTCATATGGTGAACACCTGGTAACCGACATTAACAAGATGCATATATAAGAATATCCCCATCATTCCGGGACACCCTTCGGATATGATATAAATTTCGAAGTACTAAAGCATCCGGTACTTTGGATGGGGTTTGTTAGGCCCAATAGATCTATCTTTAGGATTCGCGTCAATTAGGGTTTCTGTTCCCTAATTCTTAGATTACCAGACTTAATAAAAAGGGGCATATTCGATTTCGATAATTCAACCATAGAATGTAGTTTCACGTACTTGTGTCTATTTTGTAAATCATTTATAAAACCTGCATGTATTCTCATCCCAAAAATATTAGATTTTAAAAGTGGGACTATAACTCACTTTCACAGATTTTTACTTCGTCGGGAAGTAAGACTTGGCCACTGGTTGATTCACGAACCTATAACAATATATACATATATATCAAAGTATGTTCAAAATATATTTACAACACTTTTAATATATTTTGATGTTTTAAGTTTATTAAGTCAGCTGTCCTCGTTAGTAACCTACAACTAGTTGTCCACAGTTAGATGTACAGAAATAAATCGATAAATATTATCTTGAATCAATCCACAACCCAGTGTATATGTATCTCAGTATTGATCACAACTCAAACTATATATATTTTGGAATCAACCTCAACCCTGTATAGCTAACTCCAACATTCACATATAGAGTGTCTATGGTTGTTCCGAAATATATATAGATGTGTCGACATGATAGGTCGAAACATTGTATACGTGTCTATGGTATCTCATGATTACATAATATACAATACAAGTTGATTAAGTTATGGTTGGAATAGATTTGTTACCAATTTTCACGTAGCTAAAATGAGAAAAATTATCCAATCTTGTTTTACCCATTACTTCTTCATTTTAAATCCGTTTTGAGTGAATCAAATTGCTATGGTTTCATATTAAACTCTATTTTATGAATCTAAACAGAAAAAGTATAGGTTTATAGTCAGAAAAATAAGTTACAAGTCGTTTTTGTAAAGGTAGTCATTTCAGTCGAAAGAACGACGTCTAGATGACCATTTTAGAAAACATACTTCCTCTTTGAGTTTAACCATAATTTTTGGATATAGTTTCATGTTCATAATAAAAATCATTTTCTCAGAATAACAACTTTTAAATCAAAGTTTATCATAGTTTTTAATTAACTAACCCAAAACAGCCCGCGGTGTTACTACGACGGCGTAAATCCGGTTTTACGGTATTTTTCGTGTTTCCAGGTTTTAAATCATTAAGTTAGCATATCATATAGATATAGAACATGTGTTTAGTTGATTTTAAATTTCAAGTTAGAAGGATTAACTTTTGTTTGCGAACAAGTTTATAATTAACTAAACTATGTTCTAGTGATTAAAAGTTTAAACCTTCGAATAAGATAGCTTTATATGTATGAATCGAATGATGTTATGAACATCATTACTACCTTAAGTTCCTTGGATAAACCTACTGGAAAAGAGAAAAATGGATCTAGCTTCAACGGATCCTTGGATGGCTCGAAGTTCTTGAAGCAGAATCATGACACGAAAACAAGTTCAAGTAAGATCATCACTTGAAATAAGATTGTTATAGTTATAGAAATTGAACCAAAGTTTGAATATGATTATTACCTTGTATTAGAATGATAACCTACTGTAAGAAACAAAGATTTCTTGAGGTTGGATGATCACCTTACAAGATTGGAAGTGAGCTAGCAAACTTGAAAGTATTCTTGATTTTATGTAACTAGAACTTGTAAAATATATGAAGAACACTTAGAACTTGAAGATAGAACTTGAGAGAGATCAATTAGATGAAGAAAATTGAAGAATAAAAGTGTTTGTAGGTGTTTTTGGTCGTTGGTGTATGGATTAGATATAAAGGATATGTAATTTTGTTTTCATGTAAATAAGTCATGAATGATTACTCATATTTTTGTAATTTTATGAGATATTTCATGCTAGTTGCCAAATGATGGTTCCCACATGTGTTAGGTGACTCACATGGGCTGCTAAGAGCTGATCATTGGAGTGTATATACCAATAGTACATACATCTAAAAGCTGTGTATTGTACGAGTACGAATACGGGTGCATACGAGTAGAATTGTTGATGAAACTGAACGAGGATGTAATTGTAAGCATTTTTGTTAAGTAGAAGTATTTTGATAAGTGTCTTGAAGTCTTTCAAAAGTGTATGAATACATATTAAAACACTACATGTATATACATTTTAACTGAGTCGTTAAGTCATCGTTAGTCGTTACATGTAAATGTTGTTTTGAAACCTTTAGGTTAACGATCTTGTTGAATATTGTTAACCCATTATTTATTATAACAAATGAGATATTAAATTGTTATATTATCATGATATTATGATATATAATATATCTTAGTATGGTGTATATACAGTTAAATGTCGTTACAACGATAATCGTTACATATATGTCTCGTTTCGAAATCATTAAGTTAGTAGTCTTATTTTTACATATGTATTTCATTGTTAATACACTTAATAATATATTTACTTATCATTTAACATAATTAACCAAGTGTATCAATATCTTAATATGATTCATATGTACCTAGTAAGACGTTGTTATAACGATAATCGTTATATATATCGTTTTCGAGTTTCTTAAATTAATAGTCTCATTTTTATGTATATAACTCATTGTTAAAATACCTAATGAGATACATACTTATAATAAAAACATGTTAACTATATATATAACCATATATATGTCATCGTATAGTTTTTACAAGTTTTAACGTTCGTGAATCACCGGTCAACTTGGGTGGTCAATTGTCTATATGAAACATATTTCAATTAATCAAGTCTTAACAAGTTTGATTCCTTAACATGTTGGAAACATTTAATCATGTAAATATCAATCTCAATTAATATATATAAACATGGAAAAGTTCGGGTCACTACACACTAAGTCTCATTCTACCCTTTCTTACATCAAATAACGCCCCGGTGGACGCTAAGAATGGTGGACCTAAAATTAGAGGAATGTTTGAGTCCTATTCTATGTCAATGACAATAAATTCGATTAGAAAGGTTAAATTACCTATTTGAACTGGTAGGTTGTCAGCAATTCTAACTAGGTGCTTAATGGTTTGATCAAAGAGTCGAACACTCATTTTCGTTGGACTTAGCTCACCTACTCCTAATCTCTTATATAATGAAAGAGGCATAACACTCACACTCGCACCTAAATCTGCTAGTGCATCATACATGATACAATCACTAAGTAGACAAGGAATAATAAATTCACCTGGATCACCCAACCTTGGTGAAAGTTTTGGTGGAACTGTCTTCACCGGGTTTACTTCTACGGTTTTTGTTTCTTGCAATTTCTTATTCTTCTTCTTCTTTCCAAAGGTATCACAAACTTTATTACCTATCACTTGCTCATACTCAACTCCTTTTCTTGGAAACGGGATGGGTGGTCTGTATGGTGCCACCACTGGCTTTACATACTAGGGTGGTGGTGTTGTAACTTCTTCATTGTTACTCACATCGAAAACCTTCCCATCTTCTGATGATGGTTTTTCAGAATTTGTTGAAACCATATTAACATTCTCATTCCGAGGATTTACTTCAGTATTACTCGGTAGCTTTCCTTGTTCCCTCTCACTCATCATGCTAGCAAGAGTACCTACGTGTTTTTCTATATTCAAAATGGAAGCTTGTTGAGTTCTTAATGTGAGGACCCGGGAATTTCTGACAAAATTTAAACTTGATCTTTATATGATTTCGATACGATAAGCAAAGTCTGTTAGGTTGAGTCTAAAAAAGTTTGAACTGTTTCATATATTCAATTGACCTTCGACTGCTCTCGACGATTCACGAACAATTAATTGTAAATAGATATGTGTGTATGTATATAAATAATAAAATTGAAATATAATTTGAAGTATTATATATTGTTGTTATAAAAAAAATTTATAAAATAAAAAAAAAAGATATTATAATAATTATTATTTAAAATATATCTCTGCATAAAAATAAAGTATATTAAAAATAAATATTAAATGATCGTAATACTCGTTTGATGTTCCGATTAATATTAAGCAAGTTAAATTCAAACTTATATTATTTTAAAATAAAAGGTGATCCGAAAATGAGTTCTATAAATTTTAGGCTTATTAAAAATGTATTTAGAAACTACTTGTTAAGTTTTAACACTTTTTATATTTTACCCATAAATGAGAGGGACAGTTGATGTAATTTTTATTTATCAAATTAATGACTGAATTTTATACCATAATGACCAAAATAAATAAATATAGTTAATTTAAAAATATGGAATTTTTCTGAACACTTTTATCCGCCACTAATTTCGCATGATACAAGTCCGTGAAAACTGTCGGTAGAATAAACCTACTTCACTATGCCTAATTGATTATTGTGTACTGTTTTTGATTTGCAAAAGTTCATTCATTGAATGAACGTAAATTATTATTAGTATTATTATATTATTATAATTAATTATTAGATTAACTTTATAATATATAATTATATATATATATCTATCTATATGCTGTACTCCTCTTTACAACTTACATTTATATGTCTTATTTTATTGAACGTTATTTAATGATAATGAAGTTAAAACACCACACAACAACAAAGTAGAAACTTGGTACCACACATCTCTATATTTTTCTTTCTTCATTCTTTTCTATCTCTAACCCCTTGAACACCATCATGGCCAACGATCAATGCCATCCTCAAATACGATAACCACAAAACCACCATCACCATCATCATTATATTCTCCTTCTTCATTTAAAGGTTTTGTGTAACGAAACAAAACCCCATCGATCACCCGTCTAACAAAACCATGTCACCACCATGACCTACTTCATACGAACACTCACTTTCTATTTTGTGTTTCTACTCGTGATCAACACCTTCAATCGTAGTCCACCACCACCATGCCACTCTTCAATCACCATCATCGATGACCATCCCATAAAACCATCACCCGCCACCTCACACCATCCATAACCGCCACCTTATTCGAAAACCCATCACCTCCTTCGATTACTAGTCTGCTACAATTATCTTTATTTGTTTCAGTCCGAATAAACCTCACAACCATCACTACAAACACCTTCCTGTCGCTACTATACAGTAGTGTTCGCTTCTGTTAGATCATGCTAAACCATCCCAATTATGCATTATATCTTGCTGCTACTAAACCGTTTCTGTTGAGGTTTGATGACAACCCATTTAACCATCGAAGAACCATGTCAAACCTGCAACTCGATATTGATTCTAATCATAACCCATTTGTTGATGAAATGTTTCGTTGTTAATGGAAGACGAGAAAGATAACGATAATGATGATCGAGGTTGAAAACGATGAGTAGTGATTAAGTGAATATTATTATGGTACTGTTATGATGTATTAAGATGATGATGATCAAAAGACGATGATGACCGTGATTAGATTAGATGGTGATACGCAAACAGTGATGGCGATGAAGATGAATATAACAATGAAGAAAATGATGCATAAAATGATGATTAGGATCGATTAATGTGATGATAATTAGGATGATGATTATGATGAAGACATTATTAATGAAGTAGGTTAAGATAACGATGATGATGTTGATGATCATGTAAAAAAATTTAGTATGATATTGTTAATTGAGTTTGAAAAAGACAGTTACATGAATTAAAAGAAAATCGGTACCAAATAATTCAAGAAGAAACAGATAGAGCAATGGATTAGGAGCCTTGTGTTGACCGACAGGTCCTGGGTTCGAACCCAGGCTACTATAGTTTTTTTATCAGAAGAAGCTGGGCTGTGTTAAAAGCTTGGGCCTGCTGGGCCAAATATTTCTGTTTCCCTGCTGTGCCAAATACTTCCGTTTCCCTGTTGGGTCGAATCAAGTCTGGGCTAGATAAGGAATGCGTTAAATAGTTATTCGATAGGTACAGTTACTAAAAAATGTAAATGGTTGAATGGTTGGTGGTGTTTTGGGCAAATGGGAGGTCGTGGGTTCGAGCCTGGGAAGAGGCATTTTTTTTTTTTTAAAAAGGCCTTTACTTTGAGGTAGTATTCTCTTATTATTATTAGTGTTATTATTATTGTTATTATTTTTATTAGTGTTATTATTATTATTATTATTATTATTATTATTA
Organism: Rutidosis leptorrhynchoides; assembly: GCF_046630445.1. Taxonomy (NCBI): domain Eukaryota; kingdom Viridiplantae; phylum Streptophyta; class Magnoliopsida; order Asterales; family Asteraceae; genus Rutidosis; species Rutidosis leptorrhynchoides. Next base: position 376,942,577 of record NC_092336.1, read on the forward strand.
TTATTATTATTATTATTGTTGTTGTTGTTGTTGTTGTTGTTGTTGTTGTTGTTGTTGTTGTTATTGTTATTACTTTTAACATTAGGATTATTATTACAGCTAAACTAGTATCATAATTATTATTAGCAGAAAAATTATTAGTTTTATAGTTATTATAATTATCAGTATTATTATTATCAAATATTATTTTTAAGTATTATTATCACTATTATTGTTTCTATTGTAAAAATAATACAACTTTTTATTTAGTATTATTATTATTATTATTTCTACCAAACAAATATTAAGTTAGATGTATTATATTTATTATATATCAATTATCAATAAATTAGTTAATTAAAGTAGTTTAATAATTATTTGATATACTAATATTAAGAACTTACTTAAGTTAAAAATAGATATAATTATTTATTAACAAGATAGAAAATGAAAATATAAATATATTACTAATATTAATATATAAACTTATTTGATTACGATTATATGTGTTAATATATATATACTTGATATAGGTTCGTGAATCCGAGGTCAACCCTGCATTGTTCAGTTCAATCGTATGCATATTTTTACAACAAAATATCGTATCGTGAGTTTCATTACTCCTTTTTAATGCTTTTGCAATATATATTTTTGGGACTGAGAATACATGCGCTTTTATAAATGTTTTACGAAATAGACACAAGTAATCGAAACTACATTATATGGTTGAATGGATCGAAGTCGAATATGCTCCTTTTAGCCTGGTAATCTAAGAATTAGGGAACATCACTAATTTTGAGAATTAGTGCACCCCTAATTGACGCGAATCCTAAAGATAGATCTATTGGGCCCAAAAAACCCCATCCGTTGTAGCGGATGCTTTAGTACTTCGATGTTTTTATATCATGTCAGATGGATGTCCCTGAATTATGGGGATATTCTTATATGCATCTTGTTAATGTCGATTATCAGGTGTTCAATCCATATGAATGATTATTTTTGTCTCTATGCATGGGACGTATTTTTATGAGAAATAGAAATGAAAATCTTGTGGTATATTAAAATGATGAAAATGATTGATTATGATAAACTAATGAACTCACCAACCTTTTGCTTGACACTTTAAAGCATGTTTATTCTCAGCTATGAAAGAAATCTTCCACTATGCATTTGCTCATTTTAGAGATATTACTTGGAGTCATTCATGACATATTTCAAAAGACGTTGCATTCGAGTTATAGTTGGATATATTATGAAATGGTATGCATGCCGTCAACTTTCGATGAAATGAAAGTTTGTCTTTTAAAAAAAACGAATGCAATGTTTGTAAAATGTATCATATAGAGGTCAAGTACCTCGCGATGTAAACAAATGTAATGTATTCATCCAGATGGATTAGGATGGGTCATCACAGGTGGTATCAGAGTGGTGGTCTTAGCGAACCAGGTCTTGCATTAGTGTGTCTAACTGATACTTGTTAAGATGCATTAGTGAGTCTGGACTTCGACCGTGTCTGCATGTCAAAAGTTTTGCTTATCATTTCGTGTCGAAAATCATCTACTTATCTTCCTTAGGAAATTACCTGCTTATAATTCCTAGTCTAGACATATCTTACCGCATTGATTGCATGAGTAGTGTATAGACAAAATTCATATCTTAGCGTATCTGATAATTCATATCCTAGCGTATCTGTTATTGTAGATTTGCCTGACATATGCTGTAAATTCCTCTGTAATCTACGAAATCTTTTATTCTATATATATAGATATTCTATGTAATTAGAATACCATCCGATAGCCGAAAATCATTTCATATTGAAAATCCTTTATTCGAAAGTACGAAATGGGACTCGTCACTAGTTCAAGTTCTTCGGAACCCGACAGCTATTCTGACATAGATGTTCACCTAAGCTCTGGAGGCAGCGTCACCAGCATGAATCAACCAACCAACCATCCCCAATTCATCTGATGGGTTCGTAGTCTATTAAATCATTGGAGACAAGAAGAAGGTGATCCCTTCCATCCACCACATTCCCCTCTTGGAGAAGAACCTGAAGCACTTACCGGCAAACCTGTCTGTAATACCATTTTCTCTCTCAATTCCAGAGTATCTCGTCATGATTATATACTATCTTAAATTCAGGATCGTATTCGTCCGCTCGTCCGAATCGACAATCATACCGGTATAATAGAAGAAGTCAACGAGCTTCGCGCTCGAATAGTGACTCTGGAGAATATGGTGCAAACGTACCAGCTTCAGCAACATCACCGGCACCAACATTACCACCAACATCAATACCAGTACCACCAACAACCCAAGTTTCAATATCACACGCCTCAACATCTCATTATGTACCTCGATCATAATCATCGTTCTACGAATCGATCTACATCATTTATCTCCGTTCGACATGATGATTATGTAATCTCTAATGCTTTAGAGATTATATACTCTAGATTTAACCGTAAATCAAATGATTTTAATATCATATTGACTCATTAAATCCACGATTACATCTGAAGAAAATATATATATATGTAAGTATATTTTCATAAAGACTGTAATTAAAAATTCTTTTGTACAAACTGTTAATGGTGAAAATATTTTAACGGGTAGGTAATACCCGAGGAAATATTTAGTTTTCATATTAACATGTTATACTGTACATCCTTCAATTCCGATTCAACAGTCATTTACTATCCTACTTACAACCACCGATATACGAATCCGTTCACCGCAGAGTAACCATTTTCATTCAATTTTATATTTGAATTTTGACCTATCAGAATCCAACAAGTGGCATAATGAAGAAAAATATTTGACAAAATAAAATTTGTTAGAAACAAACGAATTAACTATGTGGAATTTTTTTAAGAATCCACGCTAACAAAATCCTAGCTAACTGTACCTAACTAACTGTATTACATTTTAATTATCGCAATTTATTTTATCGCAATTTAATTCTCGCAATTTTATTTATCGTCATTTAATTTACGTTATTTATTTTACGCACTTTATCGGGACACATATACAATGTTTTGACATATCATATCGACGTCATCTATATATATTATTTGGAATAACCATAAGTCACTCTATACGCTGTAATGTTCGAGTTCGCATATAAAGGGTTGAGGTTGATTCTCAAATAATATATATACTTTGAGTTGTGATCAAGTATGAGACATGTATATAATGGGTCACGACACGTATTAATTAATTCGGATATTATATATTAAACTATATATGAATTGTTAAACTACTAATTGTGGACTAATAACATTGGACAATTAAAATGAATTAAAATATTGATTATAACATATGAAACTAAACATTTCTTCAAGTTTGCCACTTGATTTCATCTTAAACCTCATTTGTATCTTGACGATTACAATCTGCGTTCAAATATTTCATGATTCTTGAAAACACCTCAATTGAGAGAATGAACCAACCGCACTTCATTTACGGAAGGAAAGATTTATGCATATAGTTATGCACCTGAAAAACTATCGGAAACTGAATAAACGTTTAACACGTAGCTGTGCTAATTCCTTTAGTGTTATTTTTACCGAAAATAACTTTGTAACTCCTGTTCGAGATAGCCAGTTTTGTCACAGCTCCAGCAAGTCAACTTCGACTTTTAGTTTGAAACAACCTTATTATAACCTTGATATATATATGCATGCTCTTTTATTGTTATCGGGAAACCTTTTATATTCCATCATATTACCAGCAGACGTACCAGCAACCTCGTTGCTCCTTGGTTTAAATCTCTTCGACAAATCACTATATTTATCTATTGAAGTCTTATCATGAACTCATCGGCATCTTGTAACGAGAATTGCCATACCAAGTACCGAGAAGTCAGCAATCAGTATTTTGAATCTCGCAGCGTTTCTATATCAAAAGTTATATGTATACATATAACATTTATCTGTTGAATTATGATCTTCCATTCTGAAAAACAACCAGTCTACGAATCAGTTCTCAAAATTTAGAAAAATGTTGATAAAGCAGCAAAAACTGTAAACGACGTTAACAGTCAAAAGTTTGATGATAACGAATAATGTGTTGGAAAAGCTCAGAAAAAGAGAAGGTTTGGAACTGGAAAACGGATTGAGCAAACCATGAAGGAGGCTGTGAACAAATCACAAAGACTAAACCTGCCTTCAAAGAATCCAAATGATTCAGTATCTACTGAAGTCATTAACGAATACCTTGCTCCTGACTCTAAATTTTTACGAACAAATCTTCTTTATCATCCATCAATATTGGAAATTCTAAGATATCATCGTATCTTTCATTATAAATATCCTCGATATTTCTGAAAATATTTTCATAACTATCCTCATCTGAAATCATTTATGTCTTCGTGATATCAGTGTTACGTCAGAAAGGAAACTGTTTTAGTTTCTAAATTCTGAAGAAGAAAAAATTCGAATTTAAATTATGAATGATTTTGAAGTAGTGTTGGGAACTGAAGCATAAGTTAGTATAATATAATGACACTTGATCAACGAGATTATATTACAGTAAGTCATGCTGAGTTTCTAAATGGATCGTGATGATTCACATATCATAACGTCATCATGTGCCATTTTACACGACTCTTACATTCCACCTAATATCCGAACATGTTAAGATCATATCTTCTTCATAAATCTATTTTTCCAGGATATTCTAGTAATTTGATAAATCAAGATCGTGCCGTTACAATTTCCTTCTTAGAACATTAACTATGTTCATTCCGAACTCCATATCTACAAATTCTGGACCATTATTCGCTTGACTTAAAGTCGGGAAGAGAAAACAAAAGTATGAAACTCTGAAATATAAGGGAGAATATAAAGCGCGACAACAACAGATAAATTACAAACCGTGTATATCAATGTTTATCGCAACATAAAGACACGGGAGAATTAAAAACACTATAAACCCAAGGGCGAAGTAGAAGTAAACAGATTCCTCTAGTGGAAGTTGGAAAAGGAGAATGATTGTTGCGATAGTCAGGATAAGGACAAGGATCAGAACTGGATTAAGCATTTTTACAATCTTTTGAATTTGGGAATTGAGTATAGAAGTGGTGAAAACCAATGGAACGGAAAAGGTAAATTTATAATGGAAATATCAGACGTAGTAAATAGGACAGATCATCGCATTTAATTAAAGAGATCCTAATTTCCTTAAATCTCGAAGAATCAGATCTTTTAGATTTCGAAGATTTTCTTCAAATTTCTTAAATTCTGGAAATCAACCATGACTGCGTCACTGTTTAAGACGAACTTGCAGTTACTCATTTCATTCTTTTGTGATAGCTTCACTCGTACTCTTCATAAAACAAATTGTTTTATCTATATTACTCAATGATGATAAAACTCTATTTATCAACTCACATACGTCATGAAAACATTTTTATTGTTAGCCATGACCACCTCACTCAAATTTCGGGACGAAATTTCTTTAACGGGTAGGTACTGTGACGACCCGGGAATTTTCGACTAAATTTAAACTTGATCTTTATATGATTTTGATACGATAAGCAAAGTCTGTAAGGTTGAGTCTCAAAAAGTTTGAACTGTTTCATATATTCAATTGACCTTCGACTACTCTCGACGATTCACGGACAATTAATTGTAAATAGATATGTGTGTATGTATATAAATAATAAATTCGAAATATAATTTGAAGTATTATATATTGTTGTTATAAAAAAATTTCTAAAATAAAAAAATAAGATATTATAATAATTATTATTTAAAATATATCTCTACATAAAAATAAAGTATATTAAAAATAAATATTAAATGATTGTAATACTCGTTTGATTTTCGATTGATATTAAGCAAGTTAAATTCAAACTTATATTATTTTAAAATAAAAGGTGATCCGAAAATGATTTCTATAAATTTTAGGCTTATTAAAAATGTATTTACAAACTATTTGTTAAGTTTTAACAATTTTTATATTTTACCCATAAATGAGAGGGACGGTTGATATAATTTTTATTTATTAAATTAATGACTGAATTTTATACCATAATGACCAAAATAAATAAATATAGTTAATTTAAAAATATGGGATTTTTCTGAACACTTTTATCCGCCACTGATTTTGCACGATACACAGTCCGTGAAAACTGTCGGTCGAATAAACCTACTTCACTATGCCTAATTGATTATTGTGTACTATTTTTGATTTGCAAAAGTTCATTCATTGAATGAACGTAAATTATTATTATTATTATATTATTATAATTAATTATTAGATTAACTTTATAATATATAATTATATATGTATCTATCTATATGTTGTACTCCTCTTTATAACTTACATTTATATGTCTTATTTTATTGAACGTTATTTAATGATAATGAAGTTAAAACACCACACAACAACAAAGTAGAAACTTGGTACCACACATCTCTATATTTTTCTTTCTTCATTCTTTTCTATCTCTAACCCCTTGAACACCATCATGGCCAATGATCAATGATATCCTCACATACGATAACCACAAAACCACCATCACCATCATCATTATATTCTCCTTCTTAAATTAACGGTTTTGTGCAACGAAACAAAACCCCATCGATCACCCGTCTAACAAAACCATGTCACCACCATGACCCACTTCATACGAACACCCACTTTCTATTTTGTGTTTCTACTCGTGATCAACACCTTCAACCGTAGTCGCCACCATGCCACTCGTCAATCACCATCATCGATGACCATCCCATAAAACCATCACCCACCACCTCACACCATCCATAACCACCACCTTATTTGAAAACCCATCACCTCCTTCGATTACTAGTCTGCTGCAATTATCTTTATCTATTTCAGTCTGAATAGACCTCACAACCATCACTACAAACACCTTATTGTCGCTACTATACAGTAGCGTTCCCTTCTGTTAGATCATGCTAAACCGCCCCAATTATGCTTTATATCTTGCTGCTACTAAACCGTTTCTGTTGAGGTTTGATAATGACCTATTTAACCATCGAAGAACCATGTCAAACCTGCAACTCGATATTGATTCTAATCATAACCCATTTGTTGATGAAATGTTTCATTGTTAATGGAAGACGAGAAAGATAACGATAATGATGATCGAGGTTGAAAACGATGAGTAGTGATTAAGTGAATATTATTATGGTACTGTTATGATGTATTAAGATGATGATGATCAAAAGAGAATGATGACCGTGATTAGATTAGATGGTGATACGCAAACAGTGATGGCAATGAAGATGAATATAACAATGAAAAAAATGATGCATAAAATGATGATTAGGATCGATTGCTGTGATGATAATTAGGATGATGATTATGATGAAGACATTATTAATGAAGTAGGTTAAGATAACGACGATGATGTTGATGATCCTGTAAAAAAATTTAGTATGATATTGTTAATTGAGTTTGAAAAAGACAGTTACATGAATTAAAAGAAAATCGGTACCAAATAATTCAAGAAGAAACTGATAGAGCAATGGATTAGGAGCCTTGTGTTAACTGACAGGTCCTGGGCTCGAACCCAGGTTACTATAGTTTTTTTATCAGAAGAAACTGGGCTGTGTTAAAAGCTTGGGCCTGCTGGGCCAAATACTTCTATTTCCCTGCTGGGCCAAATACTTCTGTTTCCCTGTTGGGCTGAATCAAGTCTGGGCCAGATTAGGAATGAGTTAAATAGTTATTCTGATAAACGTAAATGGTCGAATGGTTGGAGGTGTTTTGGGCAAATGGGAGGTCGTGGGTTCGAGCCTGGGAAGAGGCATTTTTTTTTTAAAAAAGGCCTTTACTTTGAGGTAGTATTCTCTTATTATTATTAGTGTTATTATTTTTATTAGTGTTATTATTATTATTATTATTATTATTATTATTATTATTATTATTATTATTATTATTATTATTATTATTATTATTATTATTGTTATTTTTATTACTTTTACCATTAGGATTATTATTACAACTAAACTAGTATCATAATTATTATTAGCAGAAAAATTATTAGTTTTATAGTTATTATAGTTATAAGTATTATTATTATCAAATATTATTTTTAAGTATTATTATCACTATTATTGTTTCTATTGTAAAAATAATACAACTTTTTATTTAGTATTATTATTATTATTATTTCTACCAAACAAATATTAAGTTAGATGTATTATATTTATAATATAACAATTATCAATAAATTAGTTAATTAAAGTAGTTTAATAATTATTTGATATACTAATATTAAGAACTTACTTAAGTTAAAAATAGATATAATTATTTATTAACAAGATAGAAAATGAAAATATAAATATTTTACTAATATTAAAATATAAACTTATTTGATTACGATTATATGTGTTAATATATATATATATATATATATATATATATATATATATATATATATATACTTGATATAGGTTCGTGAATCCGAGGTCAATCATGCATTGTTCAGTTCAATCGTATGCATATTTTTACTACAAAATATCGTATCGTGAGTTTCATTACTCCCTTTTTAATGCTTTTGCAATATATATTTTTGGGACTGAGAATACATGCGCTTTTATAAATGTTTTACGAAATAGACACAAGTAATCGAAACTACATTATATGGTTGAATGGATCGAAGCCGAATATGCCCCTTTTAGCATGGTAATCTAAGAATTAGGGAACATCACTAATTTTGAGAATTAGTTCACCCCTAATTGACGCGAATCCTAAAGATAGATCTATTGGGCCCAACAAACCCCATCTGTTGTAGCGGATGCTTTAGTACTTCGATGTTTTTATATCATGTCCGATGGATGTCCCGGAATGAATGGGATATTCTTATATGCATCTTGTTAATGTCTATTATTAGGTGTTCAATCCATATGAATGTTTATTTTTGTCTCTATCCATGGGATGTATTTTCATGAGAAATGGAAATGAAAATCTTGTGGTCTATTAAAATGATGAAAATGATTGATTATGATAAACTAATGAACTCACCAATCTTTTGGTTGACACTTTAAAGCATGTTTATTCTCAGGTATGAAAGAAATCTTCCGCTGTGCATTTGCTCATTTTAGAGATATTACTTGGAGTCATTCATGACATATTTCAAAAGATGTTGCATTCGAGTTGTTGAGTTCATCAAGATTATTATTTAGTCAATTATAGTTGGATGTATTATGAAATGGTATGCATGCCGTCAACTTTTGATGAAATGAAAGTTTGTCTTTAAAAAAAAATGAATGCAATGTTTGTAAAATGTATCATATAGAGGTCAAGTACCTAGCGATGTAACCAAATGTAATGTATTCGTCCAGATGGATTAGGACGGGTCATCACACTTAATGACTGATCAAACCTCTCATTCGTTTGGGTTTGAGATGTAATAAATTGTGTTTGTGATTCCATTAGCTTTGCCATCATTTCTTCCAGATTTGGCTTTTTCTCTTCGGTTTGTTGTGGTGGTTATACGAGTTATTGTTGGGTCCATTTGGATTGAAAAGAATGTTTTGATTTCGATTAAAGTTTGGCCTTGGCGGTTGATAATTATTTTGATAATTATTTCCCTGCCTTTGGTTCATGTAGGAAACATTCTCACGTTGTTCCATGGTTTATTCGATGTGACAATCTTTCGTTAAGTGTGGTCCACCGCATCGCTCACAACTGATTCGTATTGCGTGAATATCTTTAGTCATCTTTTCCATTCATCTCTCGAAAGCATCTATTTTTGCGGAAACAGAATCAAAGTCATGGCTAGAATCGGCTCTAGCCACTTTAGATGAACGAAAAATATCTTTTTCCTGTTGCCACTCATGCGAGTGGGAGGCTGTGTTATCAATAATTTTGTGAGCTTCAGTTGCGGTTTTCTTCATAATGGAACCACCGGTTGCTGTGTCGATGTCTTTTCGTGTAGTAACGTCGACACCTTGGTAGAATATTTGTACTATTTGATAAGTGTCTAAACCGTGTTGACGACATCCTCTCAACAACTTTTCAAATCTTGTCCACGCCTCATATAATATTTCATTTGGCTTTTGCGCGAACGTAACAATTTCTCCTTGAAGTCTCACGGCTTTAGATGCCGGAAAGAATCTTTTAAGAAATTTTTCAACTAAGACATCCCATGTGTCAATCGCTCCTTCGAGTAACGATTCTAACCAATATTTGGCTTCTCCCTTTAAAGTCCAGGTAAATAACATGAGATAGATCTGTTCATCCTCAACTTCTCTGATTTTGAATAGAGTACAGATCCTATTAAAGGTTCGAAGATGTTCGTTTGGATCTTCTTTTGGCGTACCACTATATTGGCATTGATTAGTTACTATGTGTAGGATTTGTCCTTTGATTTCATAATCTGGCGCATTAATGTCTGGTCACGTAATGGCATGACCTTGGCCCATGAGTGTAGCTCTCATTCGATCTTCCATACTTAGAGGTTCCGTTATTTCCATATTTGAAATTGTTGAATTCGAATCACTAGAAGATTCTAATTTAACGGTTTGTGGTTTGGGAGGAAATATTAGTGGTTCAGGATCTTGGAATTGTCCTTGAATATCCTCTGGGTTCTCAATTGTGAAGTCGGGTTCAAAAATGGATTATCAGAAATTTGGATTGGAGTACTTGTTCGACTAGATGATGATTCTAAAGAAAAATCAACGGTGACAATATTGGCTAGATGTCTTGATCGAGTTACAGGTGGTGAACGTATGAAAGGTGGTGAACGTTTTGCTCGGTGCATTCACTGAATATCCTATTAGTTATAAAGATAAAAATTATTAAAGTTATCAAATTAATAGACTTATCTGATTTTGCCCACGTTTCGAATAGCCAATAGATGCAGCAGGTAGCCAGGACCCTTTAAATTGAAAATCCACAACTCGCCACTAACAAATTCAACTATTACTACAAACCAGAAAATTTTGGATGTCTATCAATTTAACCGCTTAAAATAATTTTTCATTGAAATTTAAAGAAAATAAAGAAAATTCTATGTCATAAAAACTAGAGCGTAGAAATGAAAAAGAAAAAGCGCGTCGAAAAATAAGAAAACGAAAAACAAACGTCGTAAAATAAAAAGATCGAAAAATAATATTAAGAAAGTAAAGCATCGAAACTTAAAAGCCTAAAAACTAAAAATTAAAACTTGCGTCTAAAGGTATTAAACTTAAAAGGAACTCTAAACGAAAAATGGAAATTTCTTAAAAAGACACTAAAATCTATTAAATACTAAAGCGATAAGCGACGTCGTAAAAATTCTAAAGCGACTAAATCTTAATCTAAAGAAAAAGCACGTAAGGGATTTTACGGCAAAGCCTAAAAATCTAGAAATATAAAATAACTACGGCAAAAACTAAGTTTTAAAACTAATTACGAACGATAAATATACAAATGTGTAAAATATACAATTTATAAAAAATAGACAAAAAAATGATAAAATTACTTATTTTTATAAAAATATTATTTTTATATTATTATTTTATAAAAGTATTAATTTTAAAATTAATAAAACTAATTAGAACTTAAAAATACAATTTAATTAAAAACTAAAACTAAATATTAACTAAATAAACCCTAATTATTAATTAATTAATTATAATTATTATTAAAAATCAAACCCTACTCCGTACTGCAGAGGATTCAGGTCCTGTCACCTCAGCTCATGCGAACGCATGAGTTTGAGGTTATAAATCCATGCGATCACATGGTATCTGGATCCAGGCCAGAAGTGTTTGGGCTGCTACAGTGTTCGGCCCGATTACTTTTTATATTTTTTTTATATTTTCTGATTTATTACAAAATATTTATATAAATTAAATTAAACTTATATTTAAATATATTTTTTATTATTATTTTTTTAACACTTATTATAAATACAAAATATTTTTACAAATTAAGAAATAATATATTTAAAAAAATAGTTTTACTAAAATATAGCATAAAAATATAGCGTTTCGCCGGTTCCCCGGCCAAAAACTTGATGTGCGAGCGGAGGTGTACGAAATACTATTATTGTTTACTACGAAATACGACGAAATATTACACAAGTTTTATTAATTTACGGATGAGATATACCTAAACTTTGCTACAACACTATAGGCAGTGTACCTAATCGTAGAGTAGTGTAGTTTTTAGTAAGTCCGGTTCGTTCCACAGGGAGACGACTTATTACGTACACTATATTTTTCACAACTATATTTGTGTGTGTGTGTATATATATATATATATATATATATATATATATATATATATATATATATATACACACACATATATATAAGTAGTATTATTATTATTATAAAAGGGGGTTTTACCGTTTAATGACCTGTTTGTCGATTTTATATTTTAAGCGTAAAGATAAATGACGATAACATAAATGACAGAATTTAATTGCGATAAAGTAAATTGCAGTAATTAAAATGACAGTAAATAAAGGTACGATGAAATATGAAATAAAAGTATTATGCTTATTTAAACTTCCGTAATCATGATGTTTGACGTTTTGATTTTAATTTATTACCCTGGCTTAATTGTCCTTTGTCCTGGATTATTTGATACCTATTTGGTTTTTGTCCATAATAGTCCATCGGTCATAATTATAAAATGCTCGTCAAATTAACCTTATTCCAGAAGTCAAATATTCTAACTAATTAGGGATTTAAGCTGTAACAAGGTTTTAATACTTTGTTAATATTTACACCAGGTTATCGACTACGTGTAATCCAAGGTTTTAATACTTTGTTAACAATTACATCAATTACCCTTGTATGTAATCCACCCCTGTTTTAATTAGTCCATGATATATTAATTTATCCACTTGGCCAAAATGAATAATCAATTACCCAATCCAATTGATTAATTAAACGATTGTAAACGATGTCATATAAACGTCACTAAATAGGACATTCGTAATCAATTTAATAATTATTAGATTAACTAATTTGAAGATAGGTTCGACAGGTTCCAATGAGCTGTCATTCAATTAGACAATACCCCCTACCTATTAATAGTCAATAGTCCAATGTTCACAAGTGTCGGACTTTTGTCCAAACCCGAATTACGGTACAAAATCCAATAACCCCATCTTAATTTTTAGCCCAACATCACAATTACTTTGGCTCAAATAAGTATAATAATAACTTAGTTACGAGACATTAATTTAAAAAGGAAGAACATAGCTTATAGTGATTATTTATCGCGTAGCGTTACCCGGATAGAGTTTCGACTTAAAACCAGTAAAACAATTCTTACAATAACCCAACTAAACCATAACTTTATTATTAAAATTAACTTATTTTAAAATTATAATATAAATATATTTATGTTTATAAAAGAAGGAATGAAAAGAGTGTGTAAAATTCAGATGAAAACATTGCAATTTATAGGACCTGGCCAGGATTCTAGGCTCATGCGATCGCATGGCTTTGATGCCTTATTCCCATGCGATCGCATGGACAGGCTATCAAGGTTCAATCATCAATTTAAAACGTGGGCTGCTCGATTTATTTAATATATAATATAATATATATAATTTTATATAATTATATATATTATATTATATTCTTGTGGATAGTTGACTTGTACTTCAGCTCCGTTGAGTCGTACGTTGATGCTCGATTTATGCCTCGATTCCGGATTTTCGAACGTCTTCTCGTATGCTTTAATATCTTGTACTTTATGTTTCGCAATTTGTAATTTGCACAAAATATTATTTTCCTTAACTCCCAAAATCCGCGCAAGTCTTTAACTCACTTTTAGTGGCACTTTTGAGTGCACTATGGCTTTAGTGGCACTTTTCAAGCTTTAGTGGCACTTTTTCTTCAATTCTTTAATCTTCGTGCTTCGTCTTCACATTTATTTATTTAAACGATTACAACTTAAAATAGAATAATTACAACTAAAAACTTTACATATTGGGATGATATTGCGACTAAATATATGTTCATTTGGAGCACTATCAAATGTCATGAGAGCAAGACATCCTTTGATGTTGCCATCTTCCACAAGTGCACTTTTTGGCCAGATATCTAACAGTGTACTCTGTCCCACCATCACTGCTTCTTTGATATGTAGATTGAACCTTGTACACCCCTTTTTGAAAGTCATAGCATGTTATTGTGTAAGTAGAAGCAAGTTTATCACGATCTTGAAATTGTGCCCACATAGTCTTGGATAGTGGCTCTTGCCATTCTTGAGCGGATGTTTCTTGCGTGTTGAAGTGCTTTGTTGTGTAGTGAAATGTATAATCAATACACGCTTTGACTGGCATCATACGGGCATGACGCAAAACATTGTTCAACGACTCAGCTATGTTTGTGGTTCACGGTTGGTTGGATCGGCCTCTCGATCACGTTTTGATCATCTTCAGATATATCACCTTCAACATTATAATTCTCTACCGAACATGCACTCGTTGTTGACGCATCATCGTCGGAATTTACTTCTTCATTTTGTTCTTCAGCCACCACTTCATCTTCATCTACAAACACACCTCCTGATTGAGATGTGGATGCACTACCGCCCCCGATTTGTGTAACTTGAGAAGACCGAATTAAACTTTGTAACTGATCTACAAAACCGGTTCGTTGTGCCGAAATGTAACATCCCGTTTTCCCGTACGTATCGAAAGATGCTCACTTAATCATTTGTACGTTTATAACTCGTTAGCTTATGCACAAATGTATGAATATATGCGTAGATATATATATATATATATATATATATATATATATATATATATATATATATATATATATATATATATATATATATATATATATATATATATATATATATATATACATATATGTATACTTGATAATGTGTGCATGTATAAGTTTAATCATGGGTTTGGTTAGCGTTAAGTCTTGTGAGACTATTGTTGAAGGCCAGGTGAATATAGGAAGCGGGTTTGGAATGTACAAATCAAATAAAATCGAAAATTGTTTAAATCGGTCGAACTGTCCACTTACAGCCTTAGGCCGCGCCGCGACAATTGGGTCCGCGCCGCGGCATATAAAGCAATTCCAGATCAGAAGTCAAGTTAAAAGGGGTCATTTTTCCTTCGTTAGGTCGCGCCGCGACAAATGGGCCGCGCCGCGGCACCTCTACAGTTCTGACTCTGATTTTAGCACAAATTAAATAAATTTAAGGGGCAAATTGGTAATTTAACATGTGGATCTGATGGGAGCATTAAACCTCCACCACTAGTTCATTTATTTCATTTTCCTTTTCTATTTTCTTTCCAATTTCTCTCCCAAAACACAAAACCCACTTAGTTTAATCTTGAGATTTGGAGTTGGAGATTGATATTGCTCAATAACATCATATATATCTATCGCAATATCGTGTAAAAATGCTCTAGAATCAAGGATAATGAAGGCGTTTCTACAAGTAATAGGCCAAGATGTGCAAATTTGTATCGGAGAGTGATTTATAAAGAGTTTTGATGATCTATGACCTTGGTTGATCCCGATACAAGTTAAGGTCTAATTTATGCTCTAAAATGGTAAAACAAGGCATCAAAGGTGTTAGGCTTCGTCCAAATGAAAGAAGATTGAAAACAAAATGAAACAACAATTTTCGTTACATTGGGACGCCGTCCAAGGCTTTGGGACGCCGTCCAGCCTTTTAATGTGGGACGCCGTCTAAGTCTTTGGGACGCCGTCCAGATCTTAAGAACGGGATGCTGTCCAGACTTTAGGACGCCGTCCTGTAGTAGGTTTTCAGCTACTTTTGCCTTTTGACCTACTTTCTCCACTTTAAAACCTACTGATTGAGGGACTGTTTTATCATATACGAAACCAGAGGTTACTGAGACGATTTTGGGAGTAAATTTGGTGAACTCCAAGCTCTTGAAAGAGGATCAACATCAAGTCTTCAAAGATCAAAACCTTCTCCATCCAAGATTCATTCTCTATTAGGTTGTTTTCTTGTCCTCCAACAATGAAATCTACTTATCAGTTGATTGTTATTTTGTTTGTAATTATGATTGTTGGCTAAACTCTATAATGTTCATTTAGATAAATAACTGAGATGTTGAATGTTTACTTTTGATTGATTGTTATTATGCACGATAGTTTGATGTTTGAATACAAGAACCATTCTTGTTAAAGCTTAATCCTTTTGATTCAACTAGTTGATATGTTCATTTAATTAAGAAACATCATCTTGTTAAATTAATGTATTGATTTACATCTAGTGACATGTGTTTATCCATCTTTTACCAAAAGGGATAAGTTCAGTTCAAATGGTTAGTTTATATAGGGATGTAAGAACGACTCTTGTAGATACTTTCGGATAGCCTAATTGATATGTGTAGTTATATAGGTGAACGATCAATTCCCTAGATATTGTTATACATATTTTCATTACTCGATTCAATATAACTAATAGGTGTTAGTAATTTGCCTTATCTAGTGACGTTTATAGGGATCTTATTACCACACTAAATTGATTACTTGGGTTGGGTGAATTGAGCATTTAACCGGACCAAGGGAATGAACTAGGCTAAATCATAAGTTGACATAGGAGTGGATCATGATCAACACACCATTGACTTGATCATTCTTCAAGTCTTTAGACTAGTTGAATTAGTTGATTACAAATAGGAGGTCTTAGATGACAAGAACATCACTTGCGTCTTGTAATCTCGTTTGAGTGTTTACTCAAGACTACTCTTGGTGAACCGATCAATTAGTTCTCGTGCATAACCAATCAATCCGGTCTTAATCTTAAATAACATTCAACATCGAGGGTAAAAAGTCTAGATGATCATTTTTCCTTAAATTGATATCAAATTTATCTTACTTACTTTCTTTGCACTTATTTTCATCTTATAAACTTAAAAGACCAAAAATATTGTTTTTACATTTAACCTTCTCTGATTTGGCTAAATCGTTAAACAGCCACCAAAACATAAAACTTGTACCTTTAAGCTTCATTTACTTAGTTAATCATAATATAGTTTATAATTCTAGTTTGACTAATACAACTGTCCTTGGAACGATACACGGAACTAAACCAGTTACTATACTACTACACGATCGGGTACACTGCCCGTTAGTGTGTAGCAATATCTAATTGGTATTTTTCCATATTATTTTATACAATAATTCATACACCACTTTTCGCATATCAAGTTTTTGGCGCCGCTGCCGGGGACAGTTTTGTGTCAAAATAGAATTATTAACTAATTTGTGATTAAGTAGTTTCTTAATTATTTTAAATTATTAATAGTCTTTGAATAATCTTGTAGAATCGGTATGTTTAATAGTTTTTGTTAGTTGTGTGATTGACAGATTATAGGTTGCATATGCCACATACCCGAAGTTCAGAATCTCCATTACATACACCGTTTACGGAACCTGATAGAAAGCTTGGTAGAATTCCAAAAGAAGTACTTGAACTTTTTGAATCTTCATCAAAGCAAGAAACTTTTGATTCAGAATCAAGTACAACCAAGCCTCGATATTCAGATTTTAGTAAACCCGTTCAACCCCCAAATTTTGAAATGGAAGGAGAAAGACCGTTGGTACCAAGACAATCAATGGCGGCTAAGATGAAAGCAACCCGAACCGGCCAAGGTAGTGCCATTACTCAGCCCACTGGTGAGGTAAATATTGAAATAAGGGGACCTATTCTTCAAATGATTAATAACAGGTGTCAATTTAGTGGTGGTCCTAATGAAGATGCAAACAAACATATTCGTCTCTTTCAAGAGATACATCTTCTTTTCAAACTTAAACCTGACACTGACCAGGCCATATTTTTAAGACTTTTCCCATGGACACTCCACGGGGAAGCACGAAGTTGGTTATATTCATTGGCCGAGGCTACGATAGAAACTTGGGATGGTATGTTGGAAAAATTTCTTAAGAAATATTTTCCAGCTTCTAAGTCCGCGAGACTCCAACACGAAATTACCCAATTCTGTCAAAAGCCGATGGAAACCTTGTACGAAGCATGGAATCGATTTTCCAAAATGCTAAGAGGTTGTCCAAACCATGGCTTGGATACCTTTCAAAAAGTCCAAATCTTTTACAAGGGTTGTGATGTTGCAACCCAAATTTCCATTGATCAAGCGTCCGGAGGTTCACTCATGGACAAAACCGAGCAAGAGGCTTATGAGATAATCGAGAAGCTAGCCGATTATTCTCATGAGTGGCATCAAGAACGCCCAATTACTCGTAATGCTCAAGTCCAAAGCGCCGGTGCTTATGATGACCTTAGTTCCCTAAGTGTAAAAATAGACGGTGTTGCTCGAAACATGGACAAAATCACCAAGGAAATTCATAGTATGAAAGTAGGTTGTGAATACTGCGGTGGACTCCATTTAGGAAAAGCTTGTGATGCCGGTTTAACTATGGCTCAAAAAGAAGAGGTGGCTTTCATAAGCCAAAGAAATAATAATCAATTTCAAGGAAGAGCCCAGTTTAACCGGAACTTTAACAACCCCTACAACCCTCAAGGTCAAAATTCCAATTACCAACAAGGGTCAAGTAACGGGTACCAACAACAAACTCCGGGTTTTTATCAAAAACCCCAACAGGAAGAGAAAAAGTCAAATTTGGAGAGTATGTTGGAAAAGTTAATTGCATCACAAACTCAGCTTGTCACAAACATAAACCAAACCAACGAGAAAAACGAACACCAGTTTAGAAACCAACAAGCCTCAATACAGAACTTGGAGAAGCAAATGAGTGGGTTAGCTAGTTTACTTAGTGAGAGAAAACCAGGAAGTTTACCGGGCGATACCAATAAGAACCCCCGAAATGAGCACGCCAATGTTATCACCACACGGAGTGGTTTAGCATACGATGCTCCAAAAATGCCCGAAAATTCTGATTTCAGTGTTCCGTTGAACCAAAATGATGAAGCGCTTAAGGAGCCGGAACAAGTGGTTGAAAAGGAAGAACGGGAAAAACCCGTAGTGACACCATATCAACCACCGCTCCCATACCCAAGAAAGCAAAAACAAGAAAGGCTAGAGGCCGAAAGGTCAAAATTCCTAGATATGTTTAAACAAATTAACATAAATATGCCTTTCATTGATTAATCTCGGGTATGCCCAAGTATGCTAAGTTCTTAAAAGACTTACTTACTAATCAGAAGAAAATGGAGGAACTTTCATCCGTCACCATGAATGCCAATTGTTCAGCAATTTTGATGAACAAAATACCAAAGAAGTTAGCTGATCCTGGAAGTTTTACAATACCATGTCTCCTGGGAGATTTGGAATGCATTAAAGCATTAGCGGATTTAGGGGCTAGCATAAATTTAATGCGTTATTCATTATATGTTAAGCTAAACCCCGGGGTACTAAAACCAACTCGAATGGCAATTCAACTAGCGGACCGCTCCATTAAATTCCCCCGTGGAATTTTAGAGAATATGTTAGTAAAAGTGGGTACCCTAGTATTTTTGGCTGATTTTGTAATTTTGGACATGGAGGAGGACACACGTGTGCCTCTTATATTAGGTCGACCTTTCCTCAATACTGCTAGAGCTATGATAGATGTTCATGGGCAGAAATTGACCCTTAGTATTGAGGATATGAAGGTTACCTTTTCCGTTGACCATGCCTTGCAATACCCCGAGTCTACTGATGATCAATGCTATTATTTGCAAACCGTAGACACATATTCGGAGTTGTTGCAGGAATTTTCAGAATTGCAAGGTACGGGAGAATGCATTTTTGCGGAAGGTGATGAAGAGAATATGGTGGAAGAAGTGGAGATGTTGACCACCTTGATGGCTAATGGTTATGAGCCAAATAATGAAGAGTACAGAAAGTTGGATTTGGGAAATGAATACCGATGTAAAACATCGATTGAAGAACCCCCCGTTTTAGAACTCAAGCCACTCCCAAAACACTTGGAATATGCTTACCTTCAAGAGGGTTCTACTCTTCTGGTTATCATTTCATCCGAACTCTCTATAAGTGAGAAGTCTAAGCTTGTTTCCATGTTAAAAGCCCATAAACCGGCTCTAGCATGGAAAATTCATGACATCAAGGGTATAAGTCCCTCTTATTGTACGCATAAGATATTAATGGAAGATAACTATAAACCATGTGTACAAAGACAAAGGCTACTAAACCCTAATATGCAGGAAGTCGTTAAAAAGGAGATTGTCAAACTCCTTGATGCAGGTCTTATTTACCCAATTTTGGATAGTCCTTGGGTGAGTCCAGTCCAATGTGTACCCAAAAAGGGTGGCATGATCGTTATCACCAATGAAGACGACCAATTAATTTCCACCAGGACTATCACGGGTTGGAGGGTATGCATTGATTACAGAAAATTAAATGATGCTACCCGAAAAGACCATTTTCCCCTTCCTTACATTGATCAAATGTTGGAAAGGTTGGCAGGAAAGAATTTTTATTGTTTTCTTGACGGTTTCTCGGGATATTTCCAAATCCCTATAGCACCCGAGGACCAAGAGAAAACCACCTTTACATGCCCTTATGGTACTTTCTCCTATCGACGTATGCCCTTTGGCTTATGCAATGCTACTGCTACCTTCCAAAGGTGTATGGTAGCTATTTTTCATGATATGATTGAAGACTTTATGGAAGTATTCATGGATGACTTTTCAGTCTTCGGTGATTCTTTTGATTCATGTCTTCATAATCTTGAGCGTATGTTAATTCGGTGTGAAGAATCTAATCTTGTTCTTAACTGGGAAAAATGCCATTTTATGGTAAGAGAGGGCATTGTTTTAGGTCATAAAATTTCCTCTGCGGGACTGGAGGTGGACAGAGCTAAAGTGGAAGTCATAGCCAAATTACCACCACCATCAAATGTGAAAGGTGTAAGAAGTTTTCTGGGGCACGTCGGTTTTTACCGGCGGTTCATTAAAGATTTTTCCAAAATTGCAACCCCGATGAACAAACTTCTTAAGAAAGACGCTCCATTTGTCTTTTCAGACGAGTGTATTAACGCCTTTAACCTCCTTAAAGAAAACTCACGCAATCACCCATTCTCATATCGCCGAATTGGTCAATTCCATTCGAACTTATGTGTGATGCTAGTGACTTTGCTATTGGTGCAGTCTTGGGGCAAAGAATTGAAAAATATTTCAAACCCATTTATTATGCTAGTAAGACATTGCAAGGAGCCCAACTTAATTACACTACCACTGAGAAGGAACTCCTGGCAATTGTCTTTTCGTTTGATAAATTCCGATCCTATTTGGTACTAGCAAAGACGGTTGTCTATACAGACCATTCGGCATTAAAGTACTTGCTTGTTAAGCAAGATGCTAAACCCCGATTAATACGTTGGGTCTTGCTTTTGCAAGAATTCGACATTGATATTAAAGACAAAAAGGGGGCCGAAAACCTAGCAGCCGATCACCTTTCTCGACTTGAGAACCCGAATCTTGAGGTTCTCCATGAGACCGTTATTCAAGATAATTTTCCTGATGAAAATCTCATGAAAATTGAGAAAATTGATGATCCCTGGTTTGTAGACATAGCCAACTATCTTGCGGGTGGATTCCTAGAAACCGGTATGTCACATCAAAAATGAAAGAAATTTTTCAGTGACATAAAATACTATTTTTGGGAAAACCCGTATCTCTTTAAACGGTGTCCCGATGGGATAATCCGTCGTTGTGTGTCCGGGAAAGAATGCAATCAAATTCTTCTCCAATGTCATCTTGGTCCCACTGGTGGACATTTCAGACCCCAAATCACGGGGAGAAAAGTCTATGAGGCCGGTTTTTATTGGCCTACCATCTTCAAGGATGCCCATCAAATTTGTACATCATGCGATTCTTGCCAAAGGGCAGGAAAAATTAGTCAAAGAGACGAAATGCCTCAAAACATAATCCAAGTTTGTGAGGTTTTCGATATTTGGGGCATTGATTTCATGGGACCATTCCCAAAATCTAATTCCAACCAATACATACTCGTTGCAGTTGACTACGTGTCAAAATGGACGGAAGCAAAGGCTCTCCCCACAAACGATGCACGAGTTGTTGCAATTTTTCTTAAAGAGCTCTTTGCCCGATTCGGTACCCCGAAAGCGTTAATTAGTGACCGTGGTACCCATTTTTGCAACACCCAATTGGAAAAGGTGTTGAAACGATATGGGGTAACCCATAAAATTTCTACATCTTATCACCCACAAACAAGTGGGCAAGTTGAAAATACAAATCGGGCACTAAAAAGGATCCTTGAGAAAACGGTTGGATCAAATCCTAAGGTGTGGTCAACGAAGCTTGACGATGCTTTGTGGGCATTTAGAACCGCCCACAAAACTCCTATTGGAACCACACCTTACCGCCTAGTCTATGGAAAGGCATGTCATCTCCCTTTGGAGATAGAGCACAAATCACATTGGGCTCTTAAGACATGTAACCTCGATCTTGAAGAAGCAGGAAACCTTCGTTTAAACCAACTTAATGAGTTGGATGAGTTGAGACAAAATGCATATGAAAACTCGCTCATATACAAGGAAAAGACAAAAGTTTGGCACGACAACCGTCTTAGGAATCTGAAAGATTTTAAAGAGGGTGATCGTGTTTTGCTATTTAACTCACGATTTAAACTTTTCCCTGGAAAACTCAAGTCCCGATGGATGGGACCATTTGTTGTTAACAAGGCTTTTCCATATGGAACGGTGGAGTTAAGGAATTCAAAAGGTGAAACGTTTAAGGGGAATGGCCACCGGGTCAAGCACTATGTTGATGGTCCCCTAGAAATCGAAGATGAGGTTAGCCTCAACTTCGAGAACAAAGCGTAAATCGAAATGGGGACGAGTTGGGTGAACGACTCGTTAAAAAAATGGTTCACAAATGTAAATATTTTGAATTATGTGTACGATAATTTTTAGTGTTGTGTAAAATGATTTACGTTTGGACTTAAAACTGGCTAGTGTCGAAGAAAGAAGGTCAGTGAATTTTAGTTAATTGGGACGCCGTCCCATTTTCCTAGACGCTGTCCCACCTTAATGATCCTGGACGCCGTCCCATTTAACTCGACGCCGTCCCATCTTTAAGACTTGGACGCCATCCCAGGTACTGGACGCCGTCCAAGACCTCTGACTCAGAAAAAAAATACGTGTTTAATACCCTATCCACCCCATTTCTCAACCACAAAACACATTTTATATCAACTTCTCTCTGCCAAACACGAACACACTTCCAAAAACCCTAATTTCCTACCTCAAATTTGCGTTTTCTTCTACCAAATCCAAGCTCCAATCATGTTTTCTAGGGTATGGTTGCTTCATTTTCACATTTTTCTTTCTCAATTACTTGAATTGTATGTTTATATGTCTAATTGGTGAAAGAAGTGTGGGGTGTTTGATTTGCATGATTATTGTTTAGATTAACATGCCTTAGTTGTTTAATTACCCATATTGAGTTGATTTTGCAAAAATTACATGTTTTTAAGGGTATGCTCATGATTCTAGGGTTTGTGGAAATTGAATCCGAATTTAGGGTGGTTAATTCATAATGTTGAGTTTATGTATGATGTTAATGAAGGTTGTGACGTGTTTAATTATTGTTGGTGATATAGATGTCAATTTGGCCGGGTCATAATTTGAATGTTCTTGAATTTTTAGCATATTGTTGAAATGTAATGAACTTATGAAATATGTATGCTTAACTTTCACTAGTTTAGGCATGTTGAAGTAAATTGTTGGAATGGAATGCCATAATGTATGACGTTATAATGGTCATTTGAGCTAAAATTGTGAAAATTGTGTTATGATTTGTGATGAATATCATTAGAATGCAAGTTTAAATGTTATGACATATTAACGCAACATGCTTGAGTCCTAAGTTGATGCTAAATTGTGAAGTTGTGATTTTCATTTTTGAAAGTGTATTAGCGAGTTCATATTGACTTTAGTTAGCTTTGGTTAAACATTGTGAACATACGCTTTTGTTTAAATGATTCATAATACTTATGAACTTTGAATGGAATGATTAAGTTCTCTTGCTACTCGGTTATGTTTTTAGCTAACATTAACACAACGGTCTCTATGTTCTTTTGGTTTGGTGTTATTATGTTTTGCAGGGACAATCTAGCCGAGGAGGACCAGCAAAGAGAGGCAGGACCGCACGTTTGGCTCCACCACCACCACCACCGCAACAACATTCATCATCATCGTCTGGAGAGGAAGAAGAGGAGGATCTAAATGATCCTCGAGTTTGGTTGAGACTGGTTCAAAATGACGACGACTACGCAGAAACATTTGAGAAGGTAAATAGCAGGCCTATTAATGCCACGTGGTATTTTATCTGGGGCCCGTTGGATGAAGCGGGTATGCACCGCCATGTTTCCAAATTACTAGCCATCCCCTACGGTAGGATAGTTACCCACGCATGGGAACAAGTTTTCAGTATCAACGAACCAATTTATCCCGTACTACTAAAAGAATTCTACTCAACGGTACGGTTTAATAATGTCCGTGATTATTTGTCAAATGATTTTCTCCAGTTTTGGTTGGGGGGCGAATATAGGGGTATAAGCAGTTTTGAGCTATGCAGAGTTTAGGGTATTTTTGAGGAACTCACCGACACCCAGTTAGGTGAATACTTGCGGGGTTCCGATTACGTTGGTCGATATGTTTTTAATGACACTGTTTATTGGCGAAGAATTTGTAGGCCAAATGCATCTACACCATTCAAATCGAGCAGACACAGGTATAATGAGATTGCATCCAGGGATGATAGACTTCTGCATCGACTTATTGCATGCACTTTCAATGCGAGAGTCGAAGGCAACGAAAAGGTTAAAACTTTGGATCTATGGATAATGGACCAAATTAAACGGGGTCGCTATACCGACATTCCTGGGTTGATAGGAAACTATTTCCTGACCATCGCTACCGAGACACGGCGAGAAAAGCCGCTTCTTGGAGGCCACTACATCACCAGAATTGCTCGACACTTCAACATAGATTTCAGCCGATTACAGAAGTGTACTAACGTCATGAAACCATTAAAGAAGGTTTCTTATATCAATGATGAAATTCTTATGAAAGATAGAAATGGGCATTTGGTACCTTTTGTGGCAGGTGGCGCAGGTGGCGCGAGTGGTAGTGGCGTGCAGCAAGAACAGCAGGTAGAGGAGGAAGCAGAAATGGAGGCGCAAACGAACGTTGGTGATCAGGGCCCTTGGCATCCATCCCAATCTAGTTGGGATAATTTGATTAGTAGTGTTAATAATATGAGGTTGAGTCCGAGTGAGCAAAGGACACACAACGATCGAATGTGGGATAGTCAGCAGCGAATGGAGCAACGACAGATTGCTCAAGTGCACGATCAGGGATGGATGAGTTATGGTATTGATTGGAATAACCATAACTCAGAGTTGTTTTATTCCAACCCCGAGCAGTACTATGGGACGACACGTCTGACACCCCAATATTACACGGATCCTCAAAACCCACCTCCTCCTCACCCGATTTATGATAATAACGCTGCGATGCAGGATGCTAGGAACCGGTTTGATCAGGAATACCCGCAAGGACGCCCGTACAGAGATGGTTCGGGAAACTACTTTTGGCCATATGGTAACTAATCCAGTTAAGGCCTGCGTGCCTTTGATCATTTTGTACACTGTTTTCAGACAATTTAATTTGTATGGTGTGTTTTTAGACAATTTTTGGTTTGTAATATTTAACTAATTGTGTGGTTTGATAATGGGTGTGGTTGAAAAAACACCATTATTTTTAGTATTATTTGTGTGGTTTATTAAATTGTGCAGCGTGATTGAACTTCAAAGACTGGCATTAAGTTCAGCAACATTTGATATTATGATGTGTGTATGATGATAATCGCGGAATGGACGATGCTCTTATGCTGGCAGTAAGTTCAGCGGCATCCGTCTACATGTTCCACGATTTGCAGGTTAAAAATTGAAAATTTCTACAATCACCCTATCACTTTGCCCTCTAAATTTAATCCTTTTTTCTAATTTCATGCAATAAGGGCCTTGCATGATCTCAAGTGTGGGGTGGGGAATAGAAATTTATCGGGAACTCGTTTTACTAAAATTAAGGCGTTTATTTAAAAAAAAAAAATTTTAAAATTTTCAAGTAGCCTTAAAAACGATTAAATGTCCAAAAACCATGTTACATACATTGTGGTCTTAAAATCTAGAAAATAAATGTTGATTTATGTTTTAAATTATTAATAGTCTTTGAAGTTGCTCTATCATTCAATTATTTGGATGAAAATCCTACTAGTTTAGTAAAGCTAACTTGTAGGTCACTTGTACCAAAACGAGTGTAAACCGTGAGAGAGCGGTGATTGTATAGCGTGGTCGGAAACTGGATCTCGAGCCAGATCGAAAACCCTAGTGACGATCCTCATTGTTTCTCCTAACAAGGACAATGTTGCGTTCGACCACTTCTTATGACCAATAGGATGTATCTATTCCATCCTCAAGGAAGTAAAGTATTTCGAATGACACACTTACTGATTTAATTCAGAAGATGTAGTCCAGACCAGTTGTAGGGTGACGAAAAATCTTGAAAAGTCATTACTAACATCGACTGGAAATCTACCAGGCCTCAACGTCAAACAGGGAAACTGGTAGTCAAAGTTTTTCTCAATGAGGGAGATTTACTAGTAAAATGGGAAGCACACCATGATACATAAAATGTCAGTGAATTGATCAGATTCCCAGTGGATAACCTCCGGAAAGGTAAGATATCAGCTTTTAAGACTGATGAACCTCAATCTTCATGATTGATTTAACGGATTAGATGATTACCTCATAATTGTCAATGATATCCGGACGTAATGTGTATCCTCCTAAGCACATTATTTACTTACCGGCATCGCATGGTGTTAGGTACCGTGGGAGGGATTGGCTTGACCAATAGCAGGAAACCCGCACTCATTTTTCAAAATTCAGAAAATCCGACAAAATCGGAAAACGTGCCTAGTTTTAAAACTAGCATGACATTTTCAAAAACCATAAAACGTTTTCATAAGGTCCTGATTTCCGTAGGATCAAATTTTTTGGATACTTGGCTCTAATCCCTCAAAAATGTGTGTGTGTGTATTTCCATTGTGTATATAGCGTGAGTGTGATTACAATAAAGGTGTGTTATACTTAAAGCGTGTGTTTCATATAGCGTGAGTTGCGTTCCATATCAACGTGTGTATATCGTGTGCTTCGATTGATTTATGTAATGTTTGTAATCTATATTGTGTGATTGTGTTTGATATTGTTCTACTTTGTAAAGAAAGAATTGCTTGAGGACAAGCAAGGTTTAAGTGTGGGGTGTTTTGATATTGCTCAATAACATCATATATATCTATCGCAATATCGTGTAAAAATGCTCTAGAATCAAGGATAATGAAGGCGTTTCTACAAGTAATAGGCCAAGATGTGCAAATTTGTATCGGAGAGTGATTTATAAAGAGTTTTGATGATCTATGACCTTGGTTGATCCCGATACAAGTTAAGGTCTAATTTATGCTCTAAAATGGTAAAACAAGGCATCAAAGGTGTTAGGCTTCGTCCAAATGAAAGAAGATTGAAAAGAAAACGAAACAGCAATTTTCGTTACATTGGGACGCCGTCCAAGGCTTTGGGACGCCGTCCAGCCTTTTAATGTGGGACGCCGTCCAGCTCTTAAGAACGGGACGCCGTCCAGACTTTAGTACGCCGTCCTGTAGTAGGTTTTCAGCTACTTTTGCCTTTTGACCTATTTTCTCCACTTTAAAACCTACGGATTGAGGGACTGTTTTATCATATACGAAACCAGAGGTTACTGAGACGATTTTGGGAGCAAATTTGGTGAACTCCAAGCTCTTGAAAGAGGATCAACATTAAGTCTTCAAAGATCAAAACCTTCTCCATCCAAGATTCATTCTCTATTAGGTTGTTTTCTTGTCCTCCAACAATGAAATCTACTTATCAGTTGATTGTTATTTTGTTTGTAATTATGATTGTTGGCTAAACTCTATAATGTTCATCTAGATAAATAACTAAGATGTTGAATGTTTACTTTTGATTGATTGTTATTATGCACGATAGTTTGATGTTTGAATACAAGAACCATTCTTATTAAAGCTTAATCCTTTCGATTCAACTAGTTGATATGTTCATTTGATTAAGAAACATCATCTTGTTAAATTAATGTATTGATTTACATCTAGTGACATGTGTTTATCCATCTTTTACCAAAAGGGATAAGTTGAGTTCAAATGGTTAGTTTATATAGGGATGTAAGAACGACTCTTGTAGATACTTTCGGATAGCCTAATTGATATGTGTAGTTATATAGGTGAACGATCAATTCCCTAGATATTGTTATACATATTTTCATTACTCGATTCCATATAACTAATAGGTGTTAGTAATTTGCCTTATCTAGTGACGTTTATAGGGATCTTATTACCACACTAAATTGATTACTTGGGTTGGGTGAATTGAGCATTTAATCGGACCAAGGGAATGAACTAGGCTAAATCATAAGTTGACATAGGAGTGGATCATGATCAACACACCATTGACTTGATCATTCTTTAAGTCTTTAGACTAGTTGAATTAGTTGATTATAAATAGGAGGTCTTAGATGACAAGAACATCACTTGCGTCTTGTAATCCCGTTTGAGTGTTTACTCAAGACTACTCTTGGTGAACCGATCAATTAGTTCTCGTGCATAACCAATCAATCCGGTCTTAATCTTAAATAACATTCAACATCGAGGGTAAAAAGTCTAGATGAGCATTTTTCCTTAAATTGATATCAAATCTATCTTACTTACTTTCTTTGCACTTATTTTCATCTTATAAACTTAAAAGACCAAAAATATTGTTTTTACATTTAACCTTCTCTGATTTGGCTAAATCGTTAAATAGCCACCAAAACATAAAACTTGTACCTTTAAGCTTCATTTACTTAGTTAATCATAATATAGTTTATAATTCTAGTTTGACTAATACAACTGTCCTTGGAACGATACACGGAACTAAACCAGTTACTATACTACTACACGATCGGGTACACTGCCCGTTAGTGTGTAGCAATCTCTAATCGGTATTTTTCCATATTATTTTATACAACAATTCATACACCACTTTTCGCATATCATAGATTTGTGAATCAAACCTAGGAGCGAGATTTAAAGTTGTTCTCCTTGTTACTAGCTACAAGAAGATAGTCTTGGTAAGTTCTAACTTTATGTTTTAAGTTTTAATTGGTTAATGGCTAGGGTTTAGGTTACTAGAGATTTGTATGACCCATTTGAGGGTAAAATGGGTGAGTTTGGGTTATGTTGTTGTAAGGAAAACCCTAATAGCCACTATTTAGGGTTTTGGCCTTGTGATTTGAGGTTGTAAGTGTCAATAGGTGTTGTTAGTCACTAATGTACTTTAAGATTTATGAAAGAAGTGTAAATGGGTAAGTTTGACTTGATTGTGGGTCTAAGTAATATAAAATGGGTAAAAATGTACTAGTTGACCTAATTAGATGAAATAGGTATGGATTACCCTAAGTTTTGTGTTAATTGAAGTTAATAGACTTTAATTCACTAGTCTTAGTGATTAAAGTCGAGTCTTGGCCATTTATGGGAGGTTGTGAGTAGTTGAGTCATTTAATGCAAATTGGGACATTAAATGCTCAAATGGGAGTATGGTGGTTAATCCCACTAGTTGTGAAATTGAATGTGCACTTAATGATTTAGGTACATTGCATTGAAGCTCAAAAGTGCTAAATCACCATCCTTATGACAAGGTGAGTGGAATAAGTATACTTGTACGCATATGATGTGCTTATTTGTACGTAAGGATATGTGTTGTCCTAGTTAGTGATATATGTGTTGTACACTAACGATTTATGAACGGATATGTGTTGTCTAATTTAGCAATATATGTGTTGTATGCTAACGGTTTATTAAATGGATATGTGTTGTCCAAATTGGTGTTATATGTGTTGTACACTAATGATCTTATGAACGGATATGTGTTGTCCAAAGGTTGGTGATATATGTGTTGTGCACTAACGGTTGTTATGAACACCGATTGGAATTTTGATTACCATTTCTTTTTGCTATTGGTTAACCATGGTTGTGTGATTGTGTAATTAGCATATTAAATTATGAACTATATGCTATTGTCGGTTGCTAGCTCCTTGTGGATTGTGGAGTGTAGTTTATGCATGATGTTTGGATGTTTGTCGAATAGCTAGCTTGTATGCGGTATTGTGTAAGTGATTGCAAGTATGTAGGTTATATATGAACATGTATAATTATTGCATTCACTAAGAATTAGCTTACCCCTCTCGTTGTTTATCTTTTTAGTTGCAGGTGCGGATAAGGGCAAAGGGGTTATCGGGCATTAGGTGGCCTTTGATGATGTTTTATTGAAGTTTGAAAGTTGGCCTAACGTTTCGGGTAGTTTAGTCCCAAACCATGCTCAAAGGGTCGTTTGGATTATAAACTATTGTTGTAGTGGGTCAAACTTGTATTGAACTTAATTAATGGCCTTCGTGCCTTTTGTAAACATTTAAATTTTTGAACGTTTAAATGGAACTTGTGGATTGGTTTACAAATTTTATTGGCGCGTAAATGTGTATTGTATAAAAAAAATTTATCGTATGGAATACGGGTTGGGTTGTTTCAAGTGGTATCAGAGCATGGTCTAAGGAATTTAGGCGACTTGAGATAGGTGCCTAGACTTGGACTTTATTGTGTGAGCGCTTTATGCGGGACTTGTAGGACTTTGGGTCTAATCGGGAATTGTTAGTGCTTTGGTTTATGTGAACTAACCTGGTGTGTAACACCCCGTTTTTCCCCGTACATGATTTATAGGTGAATTGGGTATGTACGATAGGCGTATGAAGGGTTCGGGACATTTTTCTAGTGCTAAGTCTTGTGTGAGGAGAAAATGACTCATATCGTGCTTTGTGTCACGACGCGACAAAGGAGGCCGCGGCGCGGCAATGGACTGAAATTGAGATCAGAAGTATGACAAAAAATGATCCCAGACCTAGGCAAATGTCGCGGCACGATGATTAAGGCCGCGGCGCGGCATTCTGGGTAAACTGGTGCCGGATTTTTGTAATATTAAAAGAGAAGCAAGGGCATTTTGGTCTTTTCGCGTTTGAGCCAGATTTGAGGCTTTAACCTCGTCCACTCATTCTTTTTCTTTATTTTCTTTTCCTTTTTCTTTCATTTTCTCCCAAGAAACTCAAATACCCCAAGTGATTCAAGTGGGATTTTGGAAAGGAAGAAGCGGATTTTAATCTTTGCCTTAGTTGCAAGTTTGTTCTCCTCGTTCTTAGCTACACGGTGATACTAGTGGTAAGCTCTAACTCCGAAATTCGTTTTTGTGTTCTTCATTCAATTTTGGGGCTTTTGATTGTATGATTCATAGATAGAACCCATTTAGTTGTTAATTGGAGATTAACACCAATACTCGGGTTTATTGTTGTTATTGGCGGGTTTTGGGCTTGGTGTACAAGTTCATGCTTGTGAGACTTGCAATTTGGGTGAAATCACTAGCATTTAGTGATTATTGAGATGTTGGAAGCAATTGGGGTTTGATGATGATTTTGACCCGATTGTTGATTTAATAAGGTTTATAAACTTAAAATGGATTAAGTTGAAGTATAAACCCGAGTTAAATGTGTTTTGGTGTCAAGACTTGTAAATGGTGAGATTTTGACTTAATGGGTCAAAATTAGGGTTTTGGTGTCAAAATGGGTGAGACACGTGTTTAACACTTGTGTTCGGGTTTAATTGGCATATTAGGACCATTATCACTTGTGTTAGTGATTATTGGTTAGTTTGGGCGCGGTTTGTCCTTGGAAGTGCATTTGGGTCGAAATTGCACTAGTTGTCAATTTGAGTTGATTTGTATATCCACCCTAATTGTGTTACTTGTTATGTGATAAATGGATTAGGTACATTCCATCGGCGATTCCGGATTATTCGGTAGCATTCTTCAAGGCGACAAGGTGAGTATTAATATCCTATATGCATATGTATGTGTAGGATGGGTGCGGGTCGGGTAAAGTGGTTCTCGGTTATAGAGCTTACTTCACATATAGGTGGATTTAATGGACTTGTGTATAGGTCCAATTGGCATGGTTGTACATTTTGGTTGACCACCTTTGGCGAGGTGCACACTTTGTGTATACGTTATCACATGGGCGTGTGAGGTGGACTTATATAACCCTAATGACGAAGGGTTAATATAGTGAGTGGAATAATTATATGCGTAGATATATAATGTATTTATTTGTGTAGCGTGAAATGTGAAGTGTCGATGTGCTAAGACACCACGTTCACGTGACGAGTGAAGTGTCGATGTGCTAAGACACCACTCAAAGTAGTATGACGGGTGAAGTGTCGATGTGTTAAGACGCCACCCGGGGTGAAGTGTCGATGTGTTAAGACACCACTCGGAGTGAAGTATCGATGTGCTAAGATGCCACTCCAAGTAAGTTGAAGGGTGAAGTGCCGATGTGTTAAGGCGCCACTCGAGGTGAAGTATCGACGTGTTAAGATGCCACCTCAAGTAAAATGAAGAGTGAAGTGTCGAAATGTTAAGACACCACTCGGGGTGAAGTATCGAAGTGTTAAGATGCCACCCGTGGGGTTAGTGTACGAAGTGTTAAGTGCACTAATGGTTGTTATGCACATCGATGACTTGTTTCGCGAAGTCATTCCCTTGCGAAGATTTAGTTAACCATGGTTATTGTGTTGTAAACGTAAGCAAATTATGTTATTCGAGATATATATATATATATATATATATATATATATATATATATATATATATATGTATATATATATATATATATTGTATACATATAATGTTGTATTGTCGTGATGTAGCTAACCCTCCGGGTGTAGCTTATTGGCATTGTTCACATCGTTGTTGGTGAACTTATATTTTATTGATGTATCTTTAGCTCGTTGCTTAGTGATCTTACGGTATGCTTAGACTAGCTTGCCTTTATGCTTGGATGCTCCGGTATGCGGCATTTTATTTGTGTGGCATGTCCATTTTATGCATATATATGTATGTAGTATATTCTCACTCACTAAGCGTTAGGTTACCCTCTCGTTGTTGATATTTTTATAGGTTCGCATGATGGTGGCTCGGGTAAGCATGGGAATTAGAGATCTTGACTAGTATGCTTTAGAAGATCTTGCTTTCGTACTTGATTAGGATTTGGGTAGCGTAGTCCCAAATCACCATGCTCGGTTTTGGTTGGAAACTAAACTAGTCAGGTCATGTATGTCCGTTTGGACAATTAATCAATGTATTAAATGTTTTAAGGTTTATTAAACCTTCTATTGTATTAAAGATGTTTATGGAAACACAATTGGGACCTAAAGTATTATTTAACGCGTATTAAAAGGAAAAATTTTTATGGGCCGGTTTTAATACGGGTTGGGTCGTTTCAAGTGGTATCAGAGCATGGTCTAAGGGATTTAGGCGACTTGAGATAGGTGCCTAGACTTAGACTTTTGTGTGTGCTTATTTGTTGCGGGACTTGTAGGATTACGGGTCAGAACGGGTTATAGTTAGTGCCTTGTTTGTAGGTGGACTAACTAGGATTTTTGGCATGTGTTGTGATGCTATTCCCTTGCGTGTGTTTATATCGCATGGAATTGTCGTTGTGTTGGTTATATCATCGAGCGAAGCGGTCGTTGTACTAACGAGTTGAGACGACGTGTGGGCGTAATAAGGACTTGCAAACCTTATTACGGGTGCAAATCGTGTCTAACAAGTGATGTACGACGAATGTTTAGCAAGATAGGGCGGTGTTGTGCGTGTGATTTTATACGTTCGTGGTCTAATCGCTTTGCATTCCTTAGAATAGCGATGGGAAATGGGATCGAGATGAACGACGCTGAGTTTAACGCTAGAGTTACGGCCGCCGTTGCGGAGCAAATGAGTGCGTTTCGAGAAGAAATGGATAGGAAGTATTCCGAATTTTGGGGTAGTAGTGAAATGGAGCGTTGTCTTAAGAGCTTCATGAGGACTAAACCCCCGATGTATGATGGGAAACCGGATCCTTTGGTAAGCACAACTTGGATCTCGGATGTCGAAGGGTGTTTTCGTACTATTGAATGCCCTCCTGAGAAGAAGACGAGACTCGCTACTAGTTTGTTGCGAGGGTAGGGCAAAGGATTGGTTGGATGGTAAGATTGATCTTGTCGGTGGTGAACCGTTTATGGCGTTATCGTGGGACGGGTTTAAGAAGGAATTCTTCGAGGAGTTCTGAACTTCAGCCGATTTGTCAGAAATGCGTAATGAGTTGCAAAATTTGCAACAGGGTTCTATGGATTTGAATACTCTCAAGACAACCTTTATGGCGAAGGCTCGTTTTTGCCCGGAGTATTTGGGGAATGATAATTTGTTGATGCAAGATTTCTATCGAACCTTGAATGATGACTTGAAGAATAAGATTAGCCGGGGTCACGCGAAATCGTTTGCGGAATTATTCGCCGTGGCTAGAGGTTTCGAGTCGTATACGCGATCAAAGATTGGTGAACCTTCAAGTGAGAGAAGGGTTGTTTCGTATGGTGCTCCGAGTAAGAGGACTAAGGGTCCGAGTGTGAGCACGGGTGGTACGCGGACGGGTATACCGGATTCTAGTGCATCTATATGTTATAATTGTGGCATGAGGGGTCACAAGTCTTGGGAATGTTCGGTACCAAAGGGTGATGGTATGGTGTGTTTCAATTGCCAAGAAGAAGGACATCGTAAGTCGGAATGTCCCAAGTTAGCGGGGACGGGTGCGGTAAGGAGACGTTAATGTACGTTTCATTTTAAATAAATATGTCCTTTGATTATTTATTATGCGCCGTTGAGTTTGAGTTTATTAAATTCATTGTGTTGTGCATGTTGTTGTTATGGGTGACGTTCCTAATGGAAGTACCCTATGGTGACGTTTGATTGTCGGGCGAAGGGCGTAAAACTTGGTGCAACCAAGCATTCCTTAGTATCTGGGAAATGTTTCTACCAAGCCATGGAAATGGGTTTTGGTGTTCAGTTGTTAAGCGCGTGTTCGCTTTTGTGTGGAGGTCGATGAACCGTGAGGTTCGACGGGTGGGCTGAAAACCTTGAGATCGAGTGTTTTGAATCTCGATGTATGTTGGTAATGGAGTATATAAGACGCGACATTAGGTGCCTCTTTTATACCTACTAGCGTGGTGTTCGACTCCGATTGTGTTGTGGTTACATTGTACTTAGGGTACCGGAGTGAAACCTCTAGGTACATGAGTGACTAGGTGGGAATTGACAAACTAGAGCAATTGGATGATTGCGAGTGTAATGACCCGAAAATTTGCGACTAAATTTAAACTTAATCTTTAAAGGATTAATGATTTCGACACGATAAACAAAGTCTGTAAAACTGAATCTCAAAATTTTTGAACTATTCAAGTACCCTTCGATTTTCTCAACGATTCGCGAACAATTATATGTAAATAGATACATATATATACTATAACTTGAAAACGTAACAAAGTTTTCATTGCATAATACCGTACATTAAACTTATTGGTTTATATATCTAATTGAATATATATGATTTCAAGTTATTTAGTAAACGATAGTAACATTCGATTATTGATTTGATTGATATTTAGATAAGTTAACTAAAACGTTTAAGATGAACCAGTAAAACACTAATTTGATAAAGTATTTTCAAATTGCTACAGTACCCAAAATGCTACAGTATTTTCGAAAATCACTATTTGCTACAGTAAAATTGACTTTGCTACAGTGAATTGCTACAGTAAAATTGACTTTGCTACAGTAACTTTGCTACAGTAAACCACTATTTTAAAAATGTATTTTAACAAATAGTGAGACGATGATTTATAGAAGTAAATGACCAAAATACTCGAAAGTTTAAGATATACTTTGAGTGGTATAGTTTAGGAATAATTTACGGCTATATTTTAACAAAGGTACGAGTCACGAAATGTAAAATGCAAGTTTTCTCAGCGTACGAAACGACATTCGAGAAACCGGAACCGGGACATAAGTCAAGTAACAACGTACGACTTATCGGAACAAAAGTTACAAGTTAACTATGCACGTAAATATAATATAATATATAAATAATTATATAAATTAAATATAATATATATTATATTTAAATATGTCGACAAACTAAAATACAAAACAATGTGAGCTGTCCCTGGTCCTCATGCGAGTCGCATGGCCAGAAGGCCATTTCCATGCGAGTCGCATGACTCCAGATTTCAGGCCAGGTTCTATAAATTGCAGTTTTTGGCTCGAGATAATCACACACATACACAAATATAGATATACTCCGTAATATTATTTATTATTATTATTATTATTATTATTATTATTATTATTATTATTATTAATAAGATTATTATTAATCTTATTATTTTTATTATTAATGTTATTATTTTTGCGATACAAAAATAATAATGTACATAAAATATTACGACGGAGTGCTGTCCAAGTAATTTTCAAAACGTGTTTCCAAGCGAGCTAGAGCTAAGGAAAATATGGGTTATTGCCAAGGAAATTATGGGTAATGTTCGAGGGTATTTTTGTGAATCAAACCTCGTGTTTATCATCTCCGATGCGTCTACGTGCTTTTCTACAATATTGTATATACAATATTTATATGTGTGAGTTTCATATGATCCCTTTTTCTCTTTACATTTTGGGCTGAGAATACATGCGCAGTTTTATAAACTGTTTTACTAAATGGATACAAATACTAAAACTGATTTTGTGTGAGTTTCATAAGATCCCTTTTACTCTCTACATTTTTGGGCTGAGAATACATGCAAATGCTTTATTAACCGATATACAATATTTATATGCGTGAGTTTCATTTGCTCCCTTTTTAATTGCTTTTGCAATCTATATTTTTGGGCTGAGAATACATGCACTTTATTTTAAACGCAATGGATACAAGTACATACTAAATTCTACACTGAGTTTGAACCGAAAATCCCTTAGCTTTGGTAACTGTTAACTGCCAGTTATAAGAACTGGTGGGCGCGAGTAGTAGTATATGGATCCATAGGGCTTGATATCCCCGTCCGAGCTAGAGCACTAGCCTTTTAACGGACGTATGCTATTTGAGAAGCGTACACGTTGGTTTGCGTGTATTATTAAGATGATTATACAAAGGGTACAAATTATATATACGTTAAAGTTTAGTTACCAGGGTGCTCAATTTCGTAGAATATTTTGATAAACGTTTCTGGATGAAACAACTGAAATCTTGTGATCCACTTTTATATAATCTATTGATAAACATTTCTGGATGAAAGAACTAAAATCTTGTGATCCACCTTTATATACAGATTATGAGCAACATTAAAACTATGAACTCACCAACCTTTGTGTTGACACTTGTTAGCATGTTTATTCTCAGGTTTCCTAGAAGTCTTCCGCTGTTTGCTTAGATGTTAAACAAGCTATGTGCATGGAGTCTTGCATGACATATTTTTCAAGGAGACGTTGCATTTACCAAATCATCACCATGTATCTTATTTTGACTGCATTGTCAACAGAAATGATGTTGTAAACTATTATTTATGGTGATTGTCTATATGTAGAAATCATCAGATGTCGAAAACCTTTGATTTAAATATTCATTTATGGTGTGCCTTTTCAAAAGAATGCAATGTTTACAAAACGTATCATATAGAGGTCAAATACCTCGCAATGAAATCAATGAATGACGTGTTCGTCCATATGGATTTGGAGCGATCGTCACAGCGAGGGTGTGGTTTGTGTAATAGTAGTACACTTTTTGTTCGAAGTGTTTAAGGATTGATTGAAATCCTTCGTGTGCTCAAGGATGGAGCAAGATATGGTGATGGGTCGTGTGAACCTAATCGTTTGTAAAGTCTACCTTTGGTAGCATTGTATGGTTGTACGAGTTGTAGATATGGGACGTAGTTCCAAGTAGGGGAGTTACACTCCCGCACGAGGAAGTTTTAGTGTGAGATTTCGGATGATGCTTTTGGTAGATCCGGAAAATGTTGTCGAGACCTGGTTTTGGTCGATTTGTGGTAGATTACAATTTCGGATAAATTGTACTTATGGTTTGGATTTGAATTATCACCGAGGTGGTAATGTGGTAAATCTCGTTGAGAGATAATGGACTGTTTGGTGAGCAAGGTGAAATCCTTCGGTTAAGGGAGGTGTGTGTTGGATTCTCTTCTAGAGAATTATTGTTTTGTGCCTATGTTTGATATAGGTGGTTCTTGCTCGAGTGTGTGAATGGTTAGTGGTATCCCTTAGGATTCACTATGGCGTAGCAGAGCGCGATGTTACGCTACTCGTCGTTCGAGGCCAAAAGGGCGTTGATTGATGAAGCATGACTTTCGGAGTCCGCTGACTTCATTATGGTGTTGGTGATTGATGAAGCATGACCTTTAGGGTGCGCTGACTTCATCATGGGAGTATGCGATTGGTGGAGCATGACCTTTGGGGTCCGCTGACTTCATCATGAGCGAGGTGTTATATCGGTGAAGCATGACCGTTGACGGGGTCCGCTTACTTCATCCGGTGTTGAGATTGGTGAAGCATGATCTTCGGGTCTGCTGACTTCATCATGGTAGTGGATCGCGTGTGGTTTCGGATTCACGATGACGCGTATGGGTTCGGTCATCTTATTGTGGAAGTGAGTCGCGTGTAGTTCGGATTCACAAATGACTCGTGTAGTTCGGTCATTCCTCCGGGATAGTGACTCTCGTGTAGTTCAGATTCACTAAGGCGCGTGTAGTTCGGTCAATCCCGATTGTTTTTGTGGTGAAGGTAGTGAGTCGCATGTAGTTCGGATTCACTAAGGCGCGTGTGTTTTCGGCCAGCCTTCGGGTTGTGTGATCTATTGGTTGTTTGATACACTAATGGTGGGGTCGTAAGGACCATGTTGTGGGAACTATCGGTTGTTTTATACGCCGATGGTGGGGTCGTGAGGACCATGTTGTATGATTAGTGATGCGATAGCCGTGTTTCACTCACATGTTGCTAAGGGTGTGACGATAGTCGATTTTGTACACCTTGGGATTAACGTTACCATAGTCGTTTTGGGCGTTATCGGTTTTAACCGTTAGATTATGATGTTACGGTAGTTGCGTATTGGTTGTGTTGCGCACTACAATGGATGGTTAGTGATTTGGTGTTATCTGTAAGGAGTCGTTTGGTTCGGTCATCATCATTTCAGATTGTCGACCTTAGATTGAGACTTGGTTGCTTTTAGCGTTGTACTCGGTAAGGGTACGCTAAGGGGTCGATATCTCGGTACGAGATTGGTTGAGTTTTCCCGATGTGAGGGATTGAGTTAGTGCTA
The DNA here is from genome assembly GCF_046630445.1 of Rutidosis leptorrhynchoides. Lineage (NCBI taxonomy): Eukaryota > Viridiplantae > Streptophyta > Magnoliopsida > Asterales > Asteraceae > Rutidosis > Rutidosis leptorrhynchoides. The sequence continues at coordinate 376,981,861 of NC_092336.1, forward strand.
GTGCTCGGAATTATGGAATTTGATAAATCGCGGGTGACAATTTAGTTGTTAAAGGCAATTAATTGGGAAGAATTGCTTAGGAAAGTCGGTTGGGACTTATGTTTGAGGACCGTGAAGTGTGGTCCGTTTGGTTAAGTGACGAGGATCACGAGGACGTGATCGAGTCTAAGTGGGGGAGAGTTGTAACACCCCGTTTTTCCCCGTACATGATTTATAGGTGAATTGGGTATGTACGATAGGTGTATGAAGGGTTCGGGACATTTTTCTAGTGTTAAGTCTTGTGTTAGGAGAAAATGACTCAGATCGTGCTTTGTGTCGCGGCGCGACAAAGGAGGCCGCAACGCGGCAATGGACTGAAATTGAGATCAGAAGTATGACAAAAAATGATCCCAGACCTAGGCAAATGTCGCGGCGCGACGATTAAGGCTGCGGCGCGGCATTCTGGGCAAACTGGTGCCGGATTTTTGTAATATTAAATGAGAAGCAAGGGCATTTTGGTCTTTTCACATTTGAGCCAGATTTGAGGCTTTAACCTCATCCACTCATTCATTTTCTTTATTTTATTTTCCTTTTTCTTTTATTTTCTCCCAAGAAACTCAAATACCCCAAGTGATTCAAGTGGGATTTTGGAAAGGAAGAAGCGGGTTTTGATCTTTGGCGTAGTTGACAAGTTTGTTCTCCTCGTTCTCAGCTACACGGTGATACTAGTGGTAAGCTCTAACTCCGAAATTCGTTTTTGTGTTCTTCATTCAATTTTGGGGCTTTTGATTGTATGATTCATAGATAGAACCCATTTAGTTGTTAATTGGAAATTAACACCAATATTCGGGTTTATTGTTGTTATTGGCGGATTTTGGGCTTGGTGTACAAGTTCATGCTTGTGAGACTTGCAATTTGGGTGAAATCACTAGCATTTAGTGATTATTGAGATGTTGGAAGCAATTAGGGTTTGATGATGATTTTGACCCGATTGTTGATTTAATAAGGTTTATAAACTTAAAATGGATTAAGTTGATATAAACCCGAGTTAAATGTGTTTTGGTGTCAAGACTTGTAAATGGTGAGATTTTGACTTAATGGGTCAAAATTAGGGTTTTGGTGTCAAAATGGGTGAGACACGTGTTTAACACTTGTGTTCGGGTTTAATTGGCATATTAGGACCATTATCACTTGTGTTAGTGATTATTGGTTAGTTTGGGCGCGGTTTGTCCTTGGAAGTGCATTTGGGTCGAAATTGCACTAGTTGTCAATTTGGGTTGATTTGTATATCCACCCTAATTGTGTTACTTGTTATGTGATAAATGGATTAGGTACATTCCATCAGCGATTGCGGATTATTCGGTAACATTCTTCAAGGCGACAAGGTGAGTGTTAATATCCTATATGCATATGTATGTGTAGGATGGGTGCGGGTCGGGTAAAGTGGTTCTCGGTTATAGAGCTCACTTCACATATAAGTGGATTTGATGGACTTGTGTATAGGTCCAATTGGCACGGTTGTGCATTTTGGTTGACCACCTTTGGCGAGGTGCACACTTTGTGTGTACGTTATCACATGGGCGTGTGAGGTGGACTTATATAACCCCAATGACGAAGGGTTAATATAGTGAGTGGAATAATTATATGCGTAGATATATAATGTATTTATTTGTGTAGCATGAAATGTGAAGTGTCGATGTGCTAAGACACCACGTTCACGTGACGAGTGAAGTGTCGATGTGCTAAGACACCACTCAAAGTAGTATGACGGGTGAAGTGTCGATGTGTTAAGATGCCACCCAGGGTGAAGTGTCGATGTGTTAAGACACCACTCGGAGTGAAGTATCGATGTGCTAAGATGCCACTCCAAGTAAGTTGAAGGGTGAAGTGCCGATGTGTTAAGGCGCCACTCGAGGTTAAGTATCGACGTGTTAAGATGCCACCTCAAGTAAAATGAAGAGTGAAGTGTCGAAGTGTTAAGACACCACTCGGGGTGAAGTATCGAAGTGTTAAGATGCCACCCGTGGGGTTAGTGTACGAAGTGTTAAGTGCACTAATGGTTGTTATGAACATCGATGACTTGTTTCGCGAAGTCATTCCCTTGCGAAGATTTGGTTAACCATGGTTATTGTGTTGTAAGCGTAAGCAAATTATGTTATTCGAGAGATATATATATATATATATATATATATATATATATATATATATATATATATATATATATATATATGTATATATATATATGTATATATATATATGTATATATATATATATATATATATATATATATATATTGTATACATATAATGTTGTATTGTCGTGATGTAGCTAACCCTTCGGGTGTAGCTTATTGGCATTGTTCACATCGTTGTTGGTGAACTTATATTTTGTTGATGTATCTTTAGCTCGTTGCTTTGTGATCTTACGGTATGCTTAAACTAGCTTGCCTTTATGCTTGGATGCTCCGGTATGCGGTATTTGGTTTATGTGGCGTGTCCATTTTATGCATATATATGTATGTAGTATATTCTCACTCACTAAGCGTTAGGTTACCCTCTCGTTGTTGATATTTTTATAGGTTCGCATGATGGTGGCTCGGGTAAGCATGGGAATTAGAGATCTTGACTAGTATGCTTTAGAAGATCTTGCTTTCGTACTTGATTAGGATTTGGGTAGCGTAGTCCCAAATCACCATGCTTGGTTTTGGTTGGAAACTAAACTAGTCGGGTCGTGTATGTCCGTTTGGACAATTAATCAATGTATTAAATGTTTTAAGGTTTATTAAACCTTCTATTGTATTAAAGATGTTTATGGAAACACAATTGGGACCTAAAGTATTATTTAACGAGTATTAAAAGGAAAAATTTTTATGGGCCGGTTTTAATAAGGGTTGGGTCATTTCATGGTGCTAATTGTTTTGTGTTGTGTTAAGCAATCATCAAGCAAGACGGACGTTGTACTAGCAAGTTAATGCGACGTGTTCGCGTAACAATGATTAGCTACCATTGTTACGGGTGCAAATCGTGTCAAACAAGTAATGTACGACGATTGTTGAGTAAGATGGAGTAGTGTGGGGTATACGTATATGCATACGTGTTATGTCCTTTTGTTTCGTTCATTGTTTAATCTTTTCCGTTTTATAGAATGAAGATGAGAAACGGACACGACACCGAAAATGGGGGTACGAGTGAGGACGTTGAGTTCGCGGCCAAAGTTGAGGCCATCTTTAAATGTCAAAAGGCGGAGTTCCTCGAGGATGTTAAGAAAATGTTTCTAGGTATGATTGACGAGCAATTAGTCAATGTAGTCAAGGAGCAAGTGAAGGTCGTTCATCAAGAGGATAATGTGGGGGAGACGGGACTTCTTTTATAAGAATTTTAAGGATTCTCAACCTCCCACCTTTGAAGGTGAACGAGGCCCTCTTAAGAGTGCCCGATGGATCTCCGATATGGAGGGGGCTTTCCGTACTTGTGAATGTCCCCTTGATAAGAAGACAAGGTATGGTTGTAGCATGTTAAGGGGTGACGCCAAGCTATGGTGGGATGCGAAAATCCAAGTTTATGCTGAAGAACAATGCATGGATTTTACTTGGGATGAATTCAAGGTAGAGTTTTTCGATGAGTACCGAACTTCGGCCGATCTAACTAGGCTTAAGGGCGAGTTACGTTCCTTGAGGCAAGGGCCGATGGATTTGAACACTCTCAAATCCGAGTTTTTGTCCAAGACCCAATTTTTCCCGGAGTATGTCGGGAACGAAAAGATGTTGAAGGAAGATTTTTATAGGATCTTGAATGATAATTATCAAGGAAAATTAGTGTGAACGTAGTGAAGAGCTTTGATGAATTGTTCAATATGGCGAAGGGTTTTGAAGCGCTTGTGTTGAGAAAGAGTAGTTTTACTTTTGGAAAGAGGAAATTCAAGAATTCGAGTCAATCGAGCTTTTCCAACAAAAAGAACAAGAAGGGCTCCGAAAGTGTTAACAGTGTGAAGAAAGGTGGCTCCGGTGGTCATGTACCCACTGCTATACTTGTGGGCAAAAAGGTCACATCTCTCGTGATTGCCCCAACTCACCTTCCAAACCCAATTTACTTGTTTCAATTGTGGTAAAGAAGGGCACAAGAGGCCCGAGTGTCCCGAGTTGTGCAATGATAATGTTAAGCGGTTAGAAAAGGCGGCGGGTACGGCTAGGGGTCAAAATTATTTGATGACCAATGATGAAGCCAAACAATCGAACGAAGTTGTCTCAGGTAATTTCATGGTTAACTCTAATCCGGCAAGGATTCTATTTCATAGTGGTGCAAATTTGTCTTTTGTGTCACCTCGATTTGTACCTAAACTTAATAAGCTATTAGCTAAGTTAAGTCATCCGGTAGAAGTCGAAATAGCGGACGGCAAGACGGTGCTAGTGGTTGACGTATGTAAAAATTTTGATGTTGTGTTTGGTGCCGAAAACTTTAAAATTGATCTCATCCTTATGACTTTGGGTGATTTTGATATCGTTGTTGGTATGGATTGACTCGATCGTAATACAGCCGATATCGCGTGCCATGAGAAGTTTATTCGTGTGAAGACCCCTGGCGAAAAGCGAAGAAGACTTGTGCCGATATGTTCTTTTGCGCGTGCACGACGTTTTCTTGTTAGTGGTGGCATGGCTTTTCTTTCCCATGTTGTTGATACTCGTGGCGAGCCACCACCTATTCGTGAAATTTCGGTGGTTAGTGAATTCGAAGACGTTTTTCCGGACGAGTTACCGGGTGTTCCGGCGGAAAGACAAGTAGAATTTCGCATTGAGTTGGTTCCAGGAGCTACTCCCATTGCAAAAACTACTTATCGTTTAGCACCGACAGAAATGCAAGAGTTGTTAAATCAAACCCAAGAGTTGCTCGAGAAGGGTTTTATTCGACCGAGTGCTTCGCCATGGGGCGCTCCGGTTTTATTTATGAAGAAGAAGGATGGTAGCATGCGAATGTGCATCGATTACCGGGAGTTTAATAAGGTAACGATCAAGAATCGTTATCCATTGCCTTGAATTGATGATTTGTTTGACCAACTCCAAGGTGCAACGTATTTCTCTAAGATCGACCTACGGTCCGGCTATCACCAAATGCGGGTCCGTGAGGAAGATATTGAGAAAACGGCTTTTCGAATGCGTTATGGGCATTTCGAGTTTGTAGTTATGCCTTTTGGTCTTACGAATGCACCGGCGGCATTCATGGATCTTATGAACCGAGTGTGCCAACCTATGTTGGACAAGTCGGTGATTGTGTTCATTGATGACATACTAGTCTACTCGAAAAGTATGAACGAACATGAACGTCAATTGCGTGAGGTATTGAAGACATTACGAAAGGAGAAGTTGTATGCTAAGTTCTCCAAATGTGAATTTTGGCTAAGGGAGGTTCAATTCCTTGGCCACATTGTGAACAAAGACGGTATTCAATTAGATCTGGGGAAGATAGAGACGGTGAAGAGTTGAAGACAACCGAGTACGCCTACGAAAATCCGAAGTTTTCTTGGATTGGCCGGTTATTATCGTCGGTTTATCCAAGACTTTTCTAAAATTGCTTCTTCGTTGACGAAATTGACGAGGAAGAACGCGAGGTTTGTTTGGGAGAATGAGCAAGAAATTGCTTTTCAATTGTTAAAAGAGAAATTGTGTCAAGCTCCGGTGTTAGTGTTGCCGAAAGGGGTAGAAGACATGATGGTTTATTGTGATGCTTCTTTAAATGGGCTCGGGTGTGTTTTGATGCAAAGAGGTAAAGTCATCACTTACGCCTCTCGACAATTAAAGGAACACGAAAAGAGCTACCCGACTCACGATCTTGAATTGGCAGCGGTGGTTCATGCGTTGAAAATTTGGCGCCATTACTTGTATGGTGTCAAGTGTACGATTTATTCGGATCATAAGAGTTTGAAACATCTCTTTAATCAACGAGATTTGAATTATCGTCAATGTAGGTGGATAGATGTGGTAAAAGACTATGATTGTGAGATACTTTATCATCCGGGCAAGGTGAATGTGGTCGCGGATGTGTTAAGTCGAAAGAGTCATCACCCGGCGTTACGATTGGGATTGTTACGTATGATTATTACTAACGATTTTCTTGAAAAACTCGGCGTGATTCAAATAGAGGCTTACGTTCACAACAAGCATGCGGAGCGAATTGTGGGACAATCGGAGTGCATTACTATAGGCTCGCGGGGTTTGTTGTCTTTTTAAGGAAGAGTGTGGATGCCTAAGATGGGAGATTATCGACAAGTGATACTTTATGAAGCACATAAGTCAAAGTATTTCATTCGTCCGGGCGCAACGAAAATGTATCTTGATTTAAGGAAAGATTATTGGTGGCCGGGCATGAAACGTGAAGTTGTGAAATATGTTGAGCAATGTGTCACGTGTTTGCAAGTTAAGGCCGAGCACCAAAAGCCGTATGGTAAGTTACAACCGTTAGAAATCCCGAAATGGAAATGGGAGCACATTACCATGGATTTCATCACAAAGTTACCTAAAACGGCGAGAACCCAATTTGATTTGATTTCGGTTATAGTTGATCGACTGACGAAGAGTGCTTTGTTTCTTCCCATTAAGGAAGCGATATCGTCGGAGACCTTGGCTAAGTTGTTTATCAAGGAAGTCATCTCTCGACACGGTGTTCCTATATCTATTATTTCAGATCGAGATACTTGTTTTACATCTCGGTTTTGGGAAAAGTTTCATGAAGATATGGGTACGCAATTGAAGTTGAGCACGGCGTATCATCCTCAAACGGATGGTCAAACTGAACGTACGAATCAAAATTTGGAGGATATGTTACGAGCATGTATTATCGATTTTGGTGGTAGTTGGGACGAGCATTTGTCTTTGGTGGAATTCTCGTACAAAAATAGTTATCATACTAGTGTTGGGATGCCACCTTATGAGATGCTTTATGGGCGTAGGTGTCGAACCCCGATTTGTTGGGGTGAAGTGGGACAAAAGGAAATCGGGAGTACCGATTTGGTTTTAGAGACGAATAGCAAGATTGATGTGATTCGAGAGCATTTGAAAAAGGCTCAAGATAGACAAAAGTCGTATGCCGACAAGCGTAGACGAACGATCGAATTTCAAGAAGGTGACATGGTGATGCTTAAGGTTTCGCCATGGAAAGGTATTATTCGATTCCGAAAACGAGGAAAGTTAGCTCCTCGGTTTATTGGACCATTTAAGGTTTTATCTCGTGTTGGTGAAGTCGCGTATCGTTTGGAATTACCCGAAGAGCTTGCGGGGATCCATAATACATTTCATGTTTCCCATTTCCGTAAGTGTCTTGCGGATGATTCATCTTGGGTGCCATTAGACGAGATTGAGCTAAATAATAGGTTAGAGTATATTGAGGAACCGATTGCCATACTTGATGAGAAAGTTAAAAGGTTGAGACATAAAGAGGTTAGGACTTTTAAAGTTCAATGGCGTCGTAGTAAGGGTTCCGAGTTTACTTGGGAGCCCAAAGAGTTTGTGCTGGTTTATCTTCCTTCTTGTCATGCGGCTTGGATCGCGAGAATACGCACCGATTCAAGTGGGGGAGAGTTGTAACATCCCGTTTTCCCGTACGTATCGAAAGGTGCTCACTTAATCATTTGTACGTTTATAACTCGTTAGCTTATGCACAAATGTATGAATATATGCGTAGATATATATATATATATATATATATATATATATATATATATATATATATATATATATATATATATATATACATATACATATATGTATACTTGATAATGTGTGCATGTATAAGTTTAATCATGGGTTTGGTTAGCGTTAAGTCTTGTGAGAATATTGTTGAAGACTAGGTTAATATAGGAAGCGGGTTTGGAATGTACAAATCAAATAAAATCGAAAATTGTTTAAATAGGTCGAACTGTCCAGTTACAGCCTTAGGCCGCGCCGCGACAATTGGGTCCGCACCGCGGCATATAAAGCAATTCCAGATCAGAAGTCAACTTAAAATGGGTCATTTTTCCTTCGTTAGGTCGCGCTGCAACAAATGGGCCGCGCCGTGTAGTGACCTGAACTTTTCCATGTTTATATATATATTAAATGAAATTGTTATTTAAATGATTAAGTGTTTCCAACATATTAAGCAATCAAACTTGTTAAGACTTGATTAATTGAAATAAGTTTCATATAGACAATTGACCACCCAAGTTGACCGGTGATTCACGAACGTTAAAACTTGTAAAAACTATATGATGACATATATATGGATATATATATAGTTAACATGATATTATGATAAGTAAACATATCATTAAGTATATTAACAATGAACTACATATGTAAAAGCAAGACTACTAACTTAATGGTTTTGAAACGAGACATATATGTAACGATTATCGTTGTAACGACATTTAATGTATATTTATCATATTAAGAGATATTCATACATCATATTATCATGATAATATAATAATTTAAAATCTCATTTGATATTATAAACATTGGGTTAACAAGATCGTTAACCTAAAGGTTTCAAAACAACACTTACATGTAACGACTAACGATGACTTAACGACTCAGTTAAAATGTATATACATGTAGTATTTTAATATGTATTCATACACTTTTTAAAGACTTCAAGACACTTATCAAAATACTTCTACTTAACAAAAATGCTTCCAATTACATCCTCGTTCAGTTTCATCAACAATTCTATTCGTATGCACCCGTATTCGTACTCGTACAATAGACAGCTTTTAGATGTATGTACTATTGGTATATACACTCCAATTATCAGCTCTTAGCAGCCCATGTGAGTCACCTAACATATGTAGGAACCATCATTTGGCAACTAGCATGAAATATCTCATAAAATTACAAAAATATGAGTAATCATTCATGACTTATTTACATGAAAACCAAATTACACATCCTTTATATCTAATCCATATACCAACGATCAAAAACACCTACAAACACTTTCATTCTTCAATTTTATTCATCTAAGTGATCTCTCTCAAATTCCATCTTCAAGTTCTAAGTGTTCTTCATAAATTCTACAAGTTCTAGTTTCATAAAATCAAGAATACTTCCAAGTTTGCTAGCTTACTTCCAATCTTGTAGAGTGATCATCCAACCTCAAGAAATCTTTATTATTTACAGTAAGATATCTTTCTAATACAAGGTAATACTCATATTCAAACTTTGATTCAATTTCTATAACTATAACAATCTTATTTCGAGTGGAAATCTTACTTGAACTTGTTTTCGTGTCATGATTATGCTTCAAGAACTTTCAAGCCATCCAAGGATCCTTTGAAGCTAGATCCATTTTTCTCATTTCCAGTAGCTTTATTCAGAAAACTTGAGGTAGTAATGATGTTCATAACATCATTCGATTCATACATATAAAGCTATCTTATTCGAAGGTTTAAACTTGTAATCACTAGAACATAGTTTAGTTAATTCTAAACTTGTTCGCAAACAAAAGTTAATCCTTCTAACTTGACTTTTAAAATCAACTAAACACATGTTCTATATCTATATGATATGCTAACTTAATGATTTAAAACCTGGAAACACGAAGAACACTGTAAAACCGGACATACGCAGTCGTAGTAACACCGCGGGCTGTTTTGGGTTAGTTAATTAAAAACTATGATAAACTTTGATTTAAAAGTTGTTTCTTCTGGGAAAATGATTTTTCTTATGAACATGAAACTATATCCAAAAATCATGGTTAAACTCAAAGTGAAAGTATGTTTTCTAAAATGGTAATCTAGACGTCGTTCTTTCGACTGAAATGACTACCTTTACAAAAATGACTTGTAACTTATATTTCCGACCAAAAACCTATACTTTTTCTGTTTAAATTCATAAAATAGAGTTCAATATGAAATCATAGCAATTTGATTCACTTAAAACGGATTTAAAATGAAGAAGTTATGGGTAAAACAAGATTGGATAATTTTTCTTGTTGTAGCAACGTAAAAATTGGTAACAAATCTATATTAATCGTATCCTAGCTAACTTATATTGTATTATACATGTATTCTAATATATTATATAATCTTGGGATACCATAGACATGTATGTAAATGTTTTGACATATCATATCGACCCATGTGTATATATTATTTGGAACAACCATAGACACTCTATATGCAGTAATGAGGGAGTTAGCTATACAGGGTTGAGGTTGATTCCAAAAATATATATACTTTGAGTTGTGATCTAGCCTGAGACGTGTATACACTGGGTAGTGGATTGATTCAAGATATTATATATCAATATTTTTTATGTACATCTAACGTTGGACAACTAGTTGTAGGTTACTAACGAGGACAGCTTACTTAATAAACTTAAAACATCAAAATGTATTAAAAGTGTTGTAAATATATTTTGAATATACTTTGATATATATGTACATATTTGTTATAGGTTCGTGAATCGACCAGTGGCCAAGTCTTACTTCCCGACGAAGTAAAAATCTGTGAAAGTGAGTTATAGTCCCACTTTTAAAATCTAATATTTTTGGGATGAGAATACATGCAGGTTTTATAAATGATTTACAAAATAGACACAAGTACGTGAAACTACATTCTATGGTTGAATTATCGAAATCGAATATGCCCCTTTTTATTAAGTCTGGTAATCTAAGAATTAGGGAACAGACACCCTAATTGACGCGAATCCTAAAGATAGATCTATTGGGCCTAACAAACCCCATCCAAAGTACCGGATGCTTTAGTACTTCAAAATTTATATCATATCCGAAGGGTGTCCCGGAATGATGGGGATATTCTTATATATGCATCTTGTTAATGTCGGTTACCAGGTGTTCACCATATGAATGATTTTTATCTCTATGTATGGGATGCATATTGAAATATGAAATCTTGTGGTCTATTATTACGATTTGATATATATATATATAGGTTAAACCTATAACTCACCAATATTTTTGTTGACGTTTAAAGCATGTTTATTCTCAGGTAAATATTAAGAGCTTTCGCTGTTGCATACTAAAATAAGGACAAGATTTGGAGTCCATGTTTGTATGATATTGTGTATAAACTACATTCAAGAAACATATGTCGATGTAATATATTTATATTGTAAACCATTATGTAATGGTCGTGTATAAACAGTATATTTTAGATTATCATTATTTGATAATCTACGTAATGCTTTTGAAACCTTTATTGATAAAATAAAGGTTATGGTTGTTTTAAAAATGAATGTAGTCTTTGAAAAATGTCTCATATAGAGGTCAAAACCTCGCAACGAAATCAATTAATATGGAACGTTTATAATCAATATGAATGGGACATTTCAGTTGGTATCAGAGCGTTGGTCTTAGAGAACCAGAAAATTTTCATTAATGTGTCTTATCGAGTTTGTTAGGATGCATTAGTGAGTCTGGACTTCGACCGTGTTTTCTTTAAAAATGATTGCTTAACATTTTTGTTGGAAACTATATATTTTTAACATGTGAATATTATGTGATATATTAATCTCTTAACGTGTTTGATATTATGTGATAGATGTCTACCTCTAGAACAAGTCCCATTGACTCACCTAATAATAATGAAGAGTCAAATGTAAATTGGAACCGGAAGAAGAGTCGGAACCGAAAGAAGAATCGGAACCGGAAGAAGAATCGGAACCGGAAGAAGAAATAGAACCAGTGGGGGAAATAATAAAACGGTTAAGTAGAAGAAAATCCTCAACCAACCGACCAAAGTTAATTATGGTCAATGGTGTTTCCGCCAAGGAAGCAAAGTATTGGGAGGATTACCAATTCTCCGATGAATCGGATCCCGACAAGGATTCCGATGATGTTATAGAAATTACCCCAACACAATTTAATAAGGCAAAAGAAAACAATAAGGGAAAGGACATAAAAATAGAGAAATTTGATTCCAAACACGATGAACTTTATATGTATCGTCAACACCCGTATTTCTTAAGTTGTGACAATAACCCGGGAACCTCTAAACCACCAGGTTTTTCTAAACCAATGTGGAAAACGACTGCTCGTATTAGGAGAACATCATATATCCCTAGAAACTTGGCAAAACGAACCAAAACCGAAGAAGAAGAAGAAACGAGCGAGTCGGAATAAGATAGTTGTATTCGAATGGTGTAATATATGTAATATAGTGTGCTTATGCTTTATGATATATGTAAAAATTGCTTGTATTAATAAGTATTTTTTTATGAATCTAACTCTTGTCTATTTTACAGTATAAAAACACAAAATGGATAGCCAACCCAATATTTTAAGAGACCTACCCGGAGACATGATTGATGAAATCTTGTCTAGAGTCAGTCAGAATTCCTCGGCACAACTATTTAAGGCGAGATCAGTTTGTAAGACATTCGAAGAACGTTCCAAAAATGCCTTGATTTATAAAAGGCTTTCGTTCGAAAGATGGAGGATATCACATTGGGAAATCCATAAGTTACGATGTGTTTACTTTGATGCATATATTGCGGGGAACCCAAATGCTATTTTACGCAACGGGTTAAGAAATTATTTTGACTCAATATATCCGAATATAGGACTTCGTGATTTAGAAAAAGTGGCTAACATGCAACATAAAGAAGCATGTTATGCTTACGGGTTAGTAATGTTCGCTTCTCACCAAAGTGAGAACAAGAACATCGGGCTACAACTATTAAACAAAATGTTCCCACAAGTGACGGAGTCGGTAATTGGGGTAAGAAATGAGGTTTTTAGGTTATTACGAGACTGTTGGTCATTACGTATCCTTCATCCTTTTGACGACGTTACAACACATTGTCTTACTATCGGTCACAACGGTTATGTTCCACAAAACCAAGGATGGGAAGTGGTATTAGTAAAACCAGAATGCATGACTTGTTTCTGGACGTATGAATTACGTGTCTTTATTGCCTTTGCTTAACGCCTTATTTATTAACAAGAATTATCTTCGCAACTACTTTGTATCAAAGTTTTATGTGCTATATTTCATGCTATATGTAAAAAAAAGCGGTATTGTAAGTTTGCAAGTTATTGTATAAAGGTTTGAATATGATAAATTTTTTTTTTTTTTTTTTGTGATTAGTTTTTCATATAGAATTGTAGTAGTTGAAATGGTATGCTAGCTACTAAGTATGAACATAACGGGTAGGTAGTACCCGAATTAAAGAGTATAAAACGCTAATATGAAGAAAGAGCTTTTATAAATAAGTTCATATTACGCTACGAAATACTATTGACTACTCTTGATATTCTATATGATTAACTCGTTTCATTTGACTATTTTGAAGGAAATGGCACCGACTACTCGACAAACCATGAATATGAGCGAAGAGGAATTTCGTACCTTTCTTGCTGCAAACATAGCCACAGTACAGGCTGCGCTACATACCAACAATAACTCCGAATCTAGCAATGCAGCTAACGGCGCAAGAAATCGTGTAGGATGCACCTACAAAGAATTCACTGCCTGCAAACCTTTGGAATTTGATGGCATCGAAGGACCGATCGGATTGAAACGGTGGATCGAGAAGGTCGAATCGGTGTTTTCAATAAGTAAGTGTACTGAAGAGGACAAAGTGAAGTACGCTACGCATACCTTCACAGGTACTGCGTTAACATGGTGGAATACCTATCTAGAGCAAGTGGGACAAGATGATGCTTACGCACTACCGTGGTCAGCATTCAAACACTTGATGAACGAGAAGTACCATCCCAGAACCGAGGTCAATAAGCTCAAGACAGAACTTAGAGGGATACGAACCCAAGGATTTGATATTACCACGTACGAAAGATGATTCACAGAATTGTGCCTATTGTGTCCGAGAGCGTTCGAAGATGAGGAAGAGAAGATTGACGCGTTTGTGAAAGGATTACCGGAAAGAATCCAAGAAGATATAAGTTCACACGAGCCCGCCTCCATACAACAGGCATGTAGAATGGCTCACAAACTAGTGAACCAGATTAAGGAAAGAATTAAAGAACAGGTGGCTAAAGAGGCCAATGTGAAGCAAGTCAAAATAAAGTGGGAGGAAAACGGTGATAAGAATCACCAATACAACAACAATAGCAATTACAACAATAATCGCAACAACTATCCCAACAATCGCAACTACAACAAACGGCCCAACAACAACAACAACAACAACAACAACAACAACAACAACAAGAACAACAACAACAACAACAACAACAACAACAACAACAACAACAACAACAACAACAGCAACTACAACAATCATCCCAACAACAATAACAACCGTAACAACAACAACAATCAGAAGCAGCTATGCCAAAGGTGTGAAAAGTATCACTCGGGGTTCTGCACCAAATTTTGCAACAAGTGTAAAAGAAATGGTCATAGCGCGGCGAAGTGTGAGGTCTACGGACCAGGGGTTAACAGAACGAAAAAAACAAATGGTGTCGGAACGAGTAATGGCGGAGCAAGTAGTGTCGAAGCAAGTTATGCCAATGTAGTTTGTTATAAATGTGGAAAACCGGGCCACATTATTAGAAATTGCCCGAACCAGGAGAACACGAATGGACAAGGCCACGGAAGAGTTTTCAATATTAATGCGGCAAAGGCACAGGAAGACCCGGAGCTTGTTAAGGGTACGTTTCTTATTAACAATAAATCTGCTTACGTTTTATTTGATTCGGGTGCGGATAGAAGCTATATGAGTAGAGATTTTTGTGCTAAATTAAGTTGTCCATTGACGCCGTTGGATAGTAAATTTTTACTCGAATTAGCAAACGGTAAATTAATTTCAGCAGATTATATATGCCGGAATCGAGAAATTAAACTGGGTAGCGAAATATTTAAGATTGATTTGATACCAGTAGAGTTAGGGAGTTTTGATGTAATAGTTGGCATGGACTGGCTGAAGAAGGTGAAAGCAGAGATCGTATGTTATAAAAATGCAATTTGCATTGTACGAGAAGAAGGAGAACCCTTAATGGTGTACGGAGAAAAGGGCAACACGAAGCTACATCTTATTAGTAATTTGAAGACACAAAAACTAATAAGAAAAGGTTGCTATGTTGTTCTAGCACACGTCGAGAAAGTACAAACTGAAGAAAAGAGCATCAATGATATTCCCGTCGCAAAAGAATTTCCTGATGTATTTTCAAAAGAATTACCAAGACTACCTCCACATCGATCTGTTGAATTTCAAATAGATCTTGTACCAGGAGCTGCACCAATAGCTCGTGCTCCTTATACACTCATACCCAGCGAGATGAAAGAACTGCAAAGCCAACTGCAAGAACTATTAGAATGTGGTTTCATTCGACCAAGCACATCACCATGGGGAGCTCCTGTTTTGTTTGTCAATAAGAAGGATGGTACATTTAGGTTGTGTATTGACTACAGAGAGTTGAACAAACTTACCATCAAAAACCGTTATCCACTGCCGAGAATTGACGACTTATTTGATCAAATACAAGGCTCGTCGATTTATTCGAAGATCGATTTACGTTCTGGATATCATCAAATGCGAGTAAAGGAGGATGATATTCCAAAAACTGCTTTTAGGATGCGTTATGGTCATTACGAGTTTATGGTTATGCCGTTTGGATTAACTAACGCACCAGCTGTGTTCATGGACCTTATGAACCGAGTGTGTGGGTCATATCTTGACAAGTTTGTCATTATTTTCATCGATGACATACTTATTTACTCAAAGAATGATCAAGAGCACGAAGAACATTTGAGAAAAGTGCTAGAAGTATTGAGGAAAGAAAAACTGTACGCTAAATTTTCAAAGTGTGCATTTTGGTTGGAAGAAGTTCAATTCCTTGGTCACATAGTGAACAAAGAAGGTATCCAGGTGGACTCGGCAAAGATCAAAACCGTTGAAAAGTGGGAAACCCCAAAAACTCCGAAGCATATACGTCAATTTTTAGGATTGGCTGGTTACTACAGAAGATTCATCCAAGATTTCTCCAAGATAGCAAAACCCTTGAATGCATTAACGCATAAAGGGAAGAAATTTGAATGGAAGGATGAACAAGAGAAGGCGTTTCAATTATTGAAGAAAAAGCTAACTACGGAACCTATATTGTCATTGCCTGAAGGGAATGATGATTTTGTGATTTATTGTGACGCATCAAAGCAAGGTCTCGGTTGTGTATTAATGCAACGAACGAAGGTGATTGCTTATGCGTCTAGACAATTGAAGATTCACGAGCAAAATTATACGACGCATGATATGGAATTAGGCGCGATTGTTTTTGCATTAAAGACTTGGAGGCACTACTTATATGGGGTCAAAAGTATTATATATACCGACCACAAAAGTGTTCAACATATATTTAATCAGAAACAACTGAATATGAGGCAGCGTAGGTAGATTGAATTGTTGAATGATTACGACTTTGAGATTCGTTACCACCCAGGGAAGGCAAATGTGGTAGCCGACGCCTTGAGCAGAAAGGACAGAGAACCCATTCGAGTAAAATCTATGAATATAATGATTCACACTAACCTTACTACTCAAATAAAGGAGGCGCAACAAGGAGTTTTAAAAGAGGTAAATTTAAAGGATGAAATACCCAAAGGATCGGAGAAGCATCTTAATATTCGGGAAGACGAAACCCGGTATAGGGCTGAAAGAATTTGGGTACCAAAATTTGGAGATATGAGAGAAATGGTACTTAGAGAAGCTCATAAAACCATATACTCAATACATCCTGGAACGGGGAAGATGTACAAGGATCTTAAGAAACATTTTTGGTGGCCAAGTATGAAAGCCGATATTGCTAAATATGTAGGAGAATGTTTGACGTGTTCTAAGATCAAAGCTGAACATCAGAAACCATCAAGTCTACTACAACAACCTAAAATCCCGGAATGGAAATGGGAAAACATTACCATGGATTTCATTACTAAATTGCCAAGGACTGCAAGTGGTTATGATACTATTTGGGTAATAGTTGATCATCTCACCAAGTCAGCACACTTCCTGCCAATAAGAGAAGATGACAAGATGGAGAAGTTAGCACGACTGTATTTGAAGGAAGTCATCTCCAGACATGGAATACCAATCTCTATTATCTCTGATAGGGATGGCAGATTTATTTCAAGATTCTGGCAGACATTACAGCAAGCATTAGGAACTCGTCTAGACATGAGTACTGCCTATCATCCACAAACTGATGGGCAGAGCGAAAGGACGATATAAACACTTGAAGACATGCTACGATCATGTGTTATTGATTTCAGAAACAGTTGGGATCGACATCTACCGTTAGCAGAATTTTCCTACAACAACAGCTATCATTCAAGCATTGAGATGGCGCCGTTTGAAGCACTTTATGGTAGAAAGTGCAGGTCTCCAATTTGTTGGAGTGAAGTGGGAGATAGACAGATTACGGGTCCGGAGATAATACAAGAAACTACCGAGAAGATCATCCAAATTCAACAACGGTTGAAAACCGCCCAAAGTCGACAAAAGAGCTACGCCGACATTAAAAGAAAAGACATAGAATTTGAAATTGGAGAGATGGTCATGCTTAAGGTTACACCTTGGAAAGGTGTTGTTCGATTTGGTAAACGAGGGAAATTAAATCCAAGGTATATTGGACCATTCAAGATTATTGATCGTGTCGGACCAGTAGCTTACCGACTTGAGTTACCTCAACAACTTACGAATGTACATAACACTTTCCACGTCTCGAATTTGAAGAAATGTTTTGCTAAAGAAGATCTAACTATTCCGTTGGACGAAATCCAAATCAATGAAAAACTTCAATTCATTGAAGAACCCGTCGAAATAATGGATCGTGAGGTTAAGAGACTTAAACAAAACAAGATACCGATTGTTAAGGTTCGATGGAATGCTCGTAGAGGACCCGAGTTCACCTGGGAGCGTGAAGATCAGATGAAGAAGAAATACCCGCATTTATTTCCAGAAGATACGTCAACACCTCCAACTGCTTAAAATTTCGGGACGAAATTTTTTTAACGGGTAGGCACTGTAGTGACCCGAACTTTTTCATGTTTATATATATATTAAATGAAATTGTTATTTACATGATTAAGTGTATCCAACATATTAAGCAATCAAACTTGTTAAGACTTGATTAATTGAAATAAGTTTCATATAGACAATTGACCACCCAAGTTGACCGGTGATTCACGAACGTTAAAATTTGTAAAAACTATATGATGACATATATATGGATATATATATAGTTAACATGATATTATGATAAGTAAACATATCATTAAGTATATTAACAATGAACTACATATGTAAAAGCAAGACTACTAACTTAATGATTTTGAAACGCGACATATATGTAACGATTATCGTTGTAACGACATTTAATGTATATATATCATATTAAGAGCTATTCATACATCATATTATCATGATAATATAATAATTTAAAATCTCATTTGAAAGACTTCAAGAAACTTATCAAAATACTTCTACTTAACAAAAATGCCTTCAATTACATCCTCGTTCAGTTTCATCAACAATTCTATTCGTATGCACCCGTATTCGTACTCGTACAATATACAGCTTTTAGATGTATGTACTATTAGTATATACACTCCAATGATCAGCTCTTAGTAGCCCATGTGAGTCACCTAACACATGTGGGAACCATCATTTGGCAACTAGCATGAAATATCTCATAAAATTACAAAAATATGAGTAATCATTCATGACTTATTTACATGAAAACAAAATTACACATCCTTTATATCTAATCCATATACCAACGACCAAAAACACCTACAAACACTTTCATTCTTCAATTTTCTTCATCTAAGTGATCTCTCCCAAGTTCCATCTTCAAGTTCTAAGTGTTCTTCATAAATTCTACAAGTTCTAGTTTCATAAAATCAAGAATACTTCCAAGTTTGCTAGCTTACTTCAAATATTGTAGAGTGATCATCCAACCTCAAGAAATCTTTATTATTTACAGTAAGATATCTTTCTAATACAAGGTAATACTCATATTCAAACTTTGATTCAATTTCTATAACTATAACAATCTTATTTCGAGTGGAAATCTTACTTGAACTTGTTTTCGTGTCATGATTCTGCTTCAAGAACTTTCAAGCCATCCAAGGATCCTTTGAAGCTAGATCCATTTTTCTCATTTCCAGTAGATTTATCCAGAAAATTTGAGGTAGTAATGATGTTCATAACATCATTCGATTCATAAATATAAAGCTATCTTATTCGAAGGTTTAAACTTATAATCACTAGAACATAGTTTAGTTAATTCTAAACTTGTTCGCAAACAAAAGTTAATCCTTCTAACTTGACTTTTAAAATCAACTAAACACATATTCTATATCTATATGATATGCTAACTTAATGATTTAAAACCTGGAAACACGAAGAACACTGTAAAACCGGACATACGCCGTCGTAGTAACACTGCGGGCTGTTTTGGGTTAGTTAATTAAAAACTATGATAAACTTTGATTTAAAAGTTGTTCTTCTGGAAAAATGATTTTTCTTATGAACATGAAACTATATCCAAAAATCATGGTTAAACTCAAAGTGGAAGTATGTTTTCTAAAATGGTTATCTAGACGTCGTTCTTTCGACTGAAATGAATACCTTTACAAAAATGACTTGTAACTTATATTTCCGACTATAAACCTATACTTTTTCTATTTAGATTCATAAAATAGAGTTCAATATGAAACCATAGCAATTTGATTCACTCAAAACGGATTTAAAATGAAGAAGTTATGGGTAAAACAAGATTGGATAATTTTTCTTGTTGTAGCAACGTGAAAATTGATAACAAATCTATATTAATCATATCCTAGCTAACTTATATTGTATTATACATGTATTCTAATATATTATGTAATCTTGGGATACCATAGACACGTATGTAAATGTTTTGACATATCATATCGACCCATGTGTATATATTATTTGAAACAGCCATAGACACTCTATATGCAGTAATGAGGGAGTTAGCTATACAGGGTTGAGGTTGATTCTAAAAATATATATACTTTGAGTTGTGATCAAGCCTGAGACGTGTATACACTGCGTAGTGGATTGATTCAAGATAATATATATCAATATTTTTTATGTACATCTAACGTTGGACAACTAGTTGTAGGTTACTAACGAGGACAGCTGATTTAATAAACTTAAAACATCAAAATGTATTAAAAGTTTTGTAAATATATTTTGAATATACTTTGATATATATGTACATATTTGTTATAGGTTCGTGAATCGACCAGTGGCCAAGTCTTACTTCCCGACGAAGTAAAAATCTGTGAAAGTGAGTTATAGTCCCACTTTTAAAATCTAATATTTTTGGGATGAGAATACATGCAGGTTTTATAAATGATTTACAAAATAGACACAAGTACGTGAAACTACATTCTATGGTTGAATTATCGAAATCGAATATGCCCCTTTTTATTAAGTCTGGTAATCTAAGAATTAGGGAACAGACACCCTAATTGACGCGAATCCTAATGATAGATCTATTGGGCCTAACAAACCCCATCCAAAGTACCGGATGCTTTAGTACTTCAAAATTTATATCATATCCGAAGGGTGTCCCGGAATGATGGGGATATTCTTATATATGCATCTTGTTAATGTCGGTTACCAGGTGTTCACCATATGAATGATTTTTATCTCTATGTATGGGATGCATATTGAAATATGAAATCTTGTGGTCTATTGTTACGATTTGATATATATATATATATATATATATATATATATATATATATATATATATATATATATATATATATATATATATATGTTAAACCTATAACTCACCAACATTTTTGTTGACGTTTAAAGCATGTTTATTCTCAGGTGAATACTAAGAGCTTCCGCTGTTGCATACTAAAATAAGGACAAGATTTGGAGTCCATGTTTGTATGATATTGTGTAAAAACTGCATTCAAGAAACATATGTCGATGTAATATATTTCTATTGTAAACCATTATGTAATGGTCGTGTGTAAACAGTATATTTTAGATTATCATTATTTGATAATCTACGTAATGCTTTTGAAACCTTTATTGATAAAATAAAGGTTATGGTTGTTTTAAAAATGAATGCAGTCTTTGAAAAACGTCTCATATAGAGGTCAAAACCTCGCAACGAAATCAATTAATATGGAACGTTTATAATCAATATGAACGGAACATTTCACGCCGCGGCACCTCTGCAGTTCTGACTCCGATTTTAGCTCAAATTAAATAAATTTAAGGGGAAAATTGGTAATTTAACATGTGGATCTGATGGGAGCATTAAACCTCCACCACTAGTTCATTTATTTCATTTTCCTTTTCTATTTTCTTTCCAATTTCTCTCCCAAAACACAAAACCCACTTAGTTTAATCTTGAGATTTGGAGTTGGAGATTTGTGAATCAAACCTAGGAGCGAGATTTAAAGTTGTTCTCCTTGTTACTAGCTACAAGAAGATAGTCTTGGTAAGTTCTAACTTTATGTTTTAAGTTTTAATTGGTTAATGGCTAGGGTTTGGGTTACTAGAGATTTGTATGACCCATTTGAGGGTAAAATGGGTGAGTTTGGGTTATGTTGTTGTAAGAAAAACCCTAATAGCCACTATTTAGGGTTTTGGCCTTGTGATTTGAGGTTGTAAGTGTCAATTGGTGTTGTTAGTCACTAATGCACTTTAAGATTTATGAAAGAAGTGTAAATGGGTAAGTTTGACTTGATTGTGGGTCTAAGTAATATAAAATGGGTCAAAATGTACTAGTTGACCTAATTAGATGAAATGGGTATGGATTACCCTAAGTTTTGTGTTAATTGAAGTTAATAGACTTTAATTCACTAGTCTTAGTGATTAAAGTCGAGTCTTGGCCATTTATGGGCGGTTGTGAGTAGTTGAGTCATTTAATGCAAATTTGGACATTAAATGCTCAAGTGGGAGTATTGTGGTTAATCCCACTAGTTGTGAAATTGAATGTGCACTTAATGATTTAGGTACATTACGTTGAAGCTCGGAAGTGCTAAATCACCATCCTTGTGACAAGGTGAGTGGAATAAGTATACTTGTACGTATATGATGTGCTTATTTGTACGTAAGGATATGTGTTTTCCTAGTTAGTGATATATGTGTTATACACTAACGATTTATGAACGGATATGTGTTGTCTAATTTAGCAATATATGTGTTGTATGCTAACGGTTTATTAAATGGATATGTGTTGTCCAAATTGGTGTTATATGTGTTGTACACTAATGATCTTATGAATGGATATGTGTTGTCCAAGGGTTGGTGATATATGTGTTGTGCACTAACGGTTGTTATGAACACCGATGGGAATTTTGAGTACCATTCCTTTTTGCTATTGGTTAACCATGATTGTGTGATTGTGTAATTAGCATATTAAATTATGAACTATATGATATTGTCGGTTGCTAGCTCCTTGTGGATTGTGGATTGTAGTTTATGCATGATGTTTGCATGTTTGTCGAATAGCTAGCTTGTATGCGGTATTGTGTAAGTGATTGCAAGTAAGTAGGTTATATATGAACATGTATAATTATTGCATTCACTAAGCATTAGCTTACCCCTCTCGTTGTTTATCTTTTTAGTTGTAGGTGCGGATAAGGGCAAAGGGGTTATCGGACATTAGTTGGCCTTTGATGATGTTTTATTGAAGTTTGAAAGTTGGCCTAACGTTTTGGGTAGTTTAGTCCCAAACCATGCTCAAAGGGTCGTTTGGATTATAAACTATCGTTGTAGTGGGTCAAACTTGTATTGAACTTAATTAATGGCCTTCGTGCCTTTTGTAAACATTTAAATTGTTGAACGTTTAAATGGAACTTGCGGATTGGTTTACATATTTTATTGGCGCGTAAATGTGTATTGTATAAAAAAAATTTATCGTATGGTATACGGGTTGGGTTGTTTCACGAAAAGACTTGTTTAAACTGAATTTCAATTTGACCAATGTAATGTGGATTTTGACCAACAAAAAAATACATTGATTCCAAAGATTTATCGTCGTGAATTTCAGTCGGAAACGCATTGCCGAAGTACTCATTCCACATAATCATCTTCAACGTATGTGTTCTTGGATCAACACCCACACATTTATAAGCCATTTCGTTTAACTGCATGCAATTAATCTTTTGGTATATTGGAACACTGGTTCTAAGTGATGTTTCATCACCAGTTAACCACCCATTTTGAAATGTAACTCTACCACCCTAAATAAAATGAACCATAAAACCAGTAAATTCAGCCATTGTATGTGATGAATATAATGGGGTTTTAGTGTTTTAGTAGTATGAGGTGTTTTAGTGTTTTGGTGATTAAAGAAACATGTAATGGTAATGGTTTTGAGATTAATTGATTCCACTTTTAACTCTATAAATACAATATTTTTCTAACAAATTTAAATTCATATACAAACTATGACATGATAGGTTGTAGCTTTGCAGTAATAATAGGCTGAAAAACAGGAAAACAGTAATAATAGACTGAAAAAATTGGAAAACATATGTAAAATACAGGGTCCGAACCGGCATTTCATTTGCCGGTTTGCAGGATCATGTCAGAAACATACAGAAGTGGTACGATTAAGGCTACGTGGAGCCCAGTGGCGAATCTAGAATGAAAATTCAATGGGACCCCAAAAAAAATTTCAAAGCTAATTATATTTGAAAGGTATTTTAGTGGTTGTTTACTTCCAAAAAAATGTAAATTTTAAAAATATATGAGGTCTTATAGTTAAATTTAGTGGTGTCATGTACAATTTGAAGTATACATTGTATAAATTTTTTTCCACTAGTGGGGTCATAGGACCCCACTTCCTAAAGTGTAGAGTCGCCCCTGGTGGAGCCAAACCGCCAAATGAAATGCCGGTTTGGTGTGTCAACTGACAAACCGGCAAACGAATGACTGGTTTACCTAATTCTGTAAATTTTTTGTTTGAAAAACTATTTCGGTAATTACTCTAAAAAAATCATTTTGAAAAAAATTCGAAATTGAGTTTTGTTGTTGTTGTATCGTTATAAAAATTGTTTTCACCTTTTCAATTTAATTGTCGATGGGTCTTGAGGTTCTAGTTTGTTCTAAAACAAACATCATCAAAATTCAACATATTAAAAGATATATTAATGTATAATGAGTAATATATATTTGTTTACCTTTGAAACTTTTATCAAGCTCTATGTCTTCGTGTTATTATATTTCATTGTTTGATCAACCGCGTATGACGGTTTGTCTAAACTTCCTTCTAAAAGAAATTAACTAAAAAAATCATTAATTCATGGTGACTAGGCAAGTATACACTCAATACACACGTTACATACATTTATTTACATATTTTTATTACATTCGTGCATCATACACATTTATAAAAACTCATACATTATTGTGTACACACCACTATATATACACATAACATACACATACGCACACACACATAAAACTAAACAGTCGAAGACATAATGGACATGAAATTGAACTCCTACACCGCAAAAAATCTCATCTTCGGCGACCACCATCAACCGCTACTTGTGTTATCTGCATGGACTCATTTTCTACTGGCGGCAAGATCACTAAACTACCGTGTGGCCACTACTTTCACCGGTCTTGCATTCACCAATGGATTTCGTGTAACAAGAACTGTCCCATCTGCCGTTGCGCAGTTCTAGGAGCAACGAAAGAACCTGAACGACAATCGGTATGTGTAAGTGATCATAGATATTATAGGCGACCACATTTTTTGTGTCTTTATCACCTTATGGAGTTGTTCGAAGCACTGTTTAACGGCGAATAAAAGTTTTGAATTTTGATCAAGTGAAGTTCGATGCATGTGTTGATTAGACTAGAGATTTTGACGTACATGGTTGTGTATTCTCATGACTTTTTGAGTAAAAATAGAAACACTGTAAAATAAAATTGAAGTATGTCGTGTAAGATTATTTGAGGGAAAATGATGTAAGAATAGCTAGAAGTACATGTGTTCGAATTTTCAAATGTTCTTTTGTCATCTACAATTGCGAAATGATATATGCAGCTAGTAATTAAATTTTGAAAATATTGATTTTACTTTTATATTTAAACACATTGACCAAGCACAAAGACGAGGACAGAAATAAAAATTGAGTGAGCCTGCATGTGGTATCATTTGATCATTGCACCTTACAGATAAGAATAACCTAGATTTGACCGATTGGTCATTCTATGTTAATCAACATTAAAAGTCTTAACTGTTACATAATACAAAGACAAACACACGTTTCATAGCCAGAACTCAGACTTTTCATATTCATGTATTTACTTTCATATCAAACTAACTCTAACATCTTTAATCCAATAAAGATCAACCCATGAATGTTCCTACGTAAACTATACTCTAATGTTTCAATAATTATTTAATTTAATGTTATTATTACAACTGTTTCCTCTCTTTTCTAATACTTTTATTTATATTTTGATTACAACTCAATATACAGAACTATGCGCTATGACAATTCATCATGAATGATATTTTAGTGGTGCTTCATGTTAGGATTACTTGAGTGGTAATATTACTGATGTAAATATGGTTAACATGGTTTAGTGACAAACTAAAACATTTCAAACATCTCATTAAATATTTATTAATGGAACAAAATGATGAAACAATACATTCAAAATCTTCTTTTACAAAAAAACAAAAACCTAAAATTGGACCTAACTATTCCGAATTCTTATCCACTGCAAAAAAAACCTAAACAAAAAACTATTAATATAAATTGCAGACGTCTTGTTTTACGTTGCTCAATCTCGAGTTTCAATTCAAGCATGTTCTTCGGCTCCAATAATGCTTCTTGATCATACCATTATATAAACCTGCAATTAGACCACTATACAAAATACTAACATTAAATCAACCACAATTCGTATTCACAAAAAAACGCAAGTCAAATTTAAAATCAAAACGCACTACATACCGAAATTGAGAAACTATAGAATCTGCGTCCAAGATGTTTTGAATTCTTTGAAGTGCGAAGTATAGCTCTTCTACCACACCAACAGTTAACTATTTCGTAAAGCAATTTTGGATGAGCGAAGACGAATTGTAATTTAGTGAAGGATTTGCGATTGAATACTTGATTGTGATTCATTTTATAATGTTGATAACCAATGGTATAATGTTGAAAACGAATGGTATATGCGTTATAATAGACAGAAACGTAAAATGATTATCACAATCTCGTCTGTAACGCACGTGATACAAACTAACAGAGATGAGTTAATATCAGTTAGTTCTGGGGATCACTATAAAACCAGATGTAAACATTAGGGGTTACCATGAAAAAATAAAACTATATGGCCATTGTGAAATTAATAGTAAACTTTAAGGATTAGACCACTCCCTATGGGTTAGTTATCCGTCATTACCCGCTCATTACCCGTAGTTACCCGTAATGAACCATAGGCACGGCTTAGTTAACCGCATTATTTACCCGCACTCACCATAGATTTAACGGATGTGTTTAGTTAGTTATAGGAATTGTGGGTCCCGGTGGCTTTTTATTGTTGGACTTGATGTTTTATTACTTTTACGTTGTATATTAAGAGGAGTATTGTTTTAGCCATGATAGGGAGTGTTTAGTTATGAGCAGGGCCGGGCCGCACGTTTTTGATGCCCCGTGCGAAAAAAGAAAAGTATGCCCTCTAATTTTTTGTGACAGGCAACCAACTAATCTTTTATGAGTAATAATATATAACAAAGTTACAACTAATATTTATTGTTTTATATATTACTTAATAATTAACAACAACAACAACAACAAAATTCAAATTACGTACTGACGGTAACATATATCACTGACATCTAGATCACGCAATAAGCTAATAAGCATGTACAAGTATTTGGTTAAAAGTATTTGGTTAGAAGTTAAAATATTTAACTATGGTAAAAAAGAAAGAAAAAGATTAGTTGGTAATAAGCATTTCGCTATACCACCACTTTGTTAGATTGTGTGATCGACGAGTTTTATTTCAGTTTCGTGGTGTTGATCCTGGTTAGTTTTTTCATCCGTTCTCATGTTCTAACTAGTTTTGTCATTATGTGGTCTGGTGTGGTATTGATTTGGGAGCGAGTATAAGCTTGGTTGTTTAGATTGTAGCCATATTTATTGTATTTTTCTAGATCGTTAGATTCGTAGAATTATGTTGAAGTTATTTAAAGTTGTTGTAACTACTAGCTTCTTGCTAGCCTTATTTTTATTTATAAAATTATTGTCTTAAAAAAATAAAAAAAATAAAAAAGGTATATATAGTTTTATACGGGTTACATAAAAAATCAATTAAATTAGATGAAGAAACAATAACCACAAGTATTTCTTATATAATTAATCAATTACGGAGTAGATAAAATGCAAGTACTCCGTACTATAGTACTCTGAGTAGCTGTTGCTTTATGTAAATACTTTAGGGGGTTAAGTTGTTAAGAAAATCAAAATGAGGGGTCATAGACGATATATTTTGTCTTCATCTTAGATGATACCTGCAATTAATTCTCCCCCAAACAAGAACCGTAACACTTCAAATCAGTTTACAAAATTTCAAAATCGACATGAAAATTTGATGCCCTCTATCGTTTGCTGCCCTGTGCGGTCACACACGCCGCACAGCCCCAGGACCGGCCCTGGTTATGAGTTAGTTATAGGATATTGATGTTGATGTGGCGCTGATGTGGAAGGTTAAGAGGATGAATAGTTTAGTTACGATAGGGAGTGGCCTTATTGACATAATTATGTCAAAAGAATTGTAGAACTACTTGTGAGTCCCACAATTAAATAATATATTTAACATCATCATCTCCTTTCTTCCTCTTGTAACCAGATCTCATTTTTTTTTTACCATATCTCTTCATTTTCAAGTGCAGATTTCTAATTCAATTGCACCAAAAGATATACTCCGTAATAATAATAATAATAATAATAATAATAACAACTATAAAAATCTATAACTAAAAATAAAGTAAGAAAAGAAGTGAGAAATCTCGTTCTCAAAACTGTCTAAACAAATATAGTGTAGCTTGGTCTTGGGGAGGGCGATAAGGGCGGCATCAAATCCATCGTAGCCCTCCTGGGCAATATCCTGGGCGACGAGGGCGCACTCCCTGTTGGGAATGGCCTCACTGGTTATTGGTGATTAAGTGCATATATACATAATATAAACACGTAATAATCATATATATAAAATTCTCAACAATAAACACGTAATCATATACAAATTCCTTAATCAATTCTCTAATGTACGAGCAAATAATTTTTGTTAAAGATAAGTTACCACATAGACAATTTATTATGGTGTTGAGAATTTTATTAGACGACTTGTAACGGTGTTGGTGCGACGGCGTGGGAGCCGAGGTGGCAGCCGGCCACGCCCTGGTGTTCCAGGTATCGGCGCGTGGAGGAGGGCGGGAGAGAGGGGCAGCAGCTGTTTGCGTGGGCTGGCAACGGGGAAGGCCACGGGTGTGGTGGTTTTTTTTTTTTATTAATTTTAAAATATTATTTTTATCTCCTTTTAATATTTAACCCAATTATATTTTAACACATCATCACAATACTCCTAACCCACACCACAAACACACACAACCACTACTTCACTCACGCCCCCAACTCACGCCCTAGTCATCAAAAAGCAACTCACGCCCCCAACTCACGCCCCCTACCGTTACGAATGGTCTTATGGTATGGAGGGTTGTGGAGAATGTCGTGGAGCTTCTGTGTGATGTGATGTATTATGGGAAGAGTCTTTTGTTATGATAGTGTTGTGGGAGGTTGTGAATGATCTAGTAAAATATAATCCATAATTGAGTAAAAAAACTATTAAATTAAATTCAAAAATCACGAACCAATGAAAATCAAAGAAATAGCGTGGTAGGACCCGTTGTTTTTTCGCCCCACGCCATCGATAACATGAAAATTCAAAGCTAGTTGTGACTTTGTTGCTCACAACTTTCTCGAGAGCGCTAGCGTAACAACTAGTTTTAGAATTGTACGAGCACATAATAAATACAGAGTAAAAAAAAAATTAAAAATTGGGATGATGTTAATAGTTAGAGTATATAATATATATCTTACTAACTCCCAAGTATAAACAAGTACACGGAATGATTATTATTTTCTTAACAACAAACATACACACCCAATAAATAGTTCACGACGGGTACTGTGACGACCCGAAAAATTTCGACTTATTTTAAGTCAAATATCCATATGATTTAATAATTTCGACACGATAAACAACGCCTGTTATCCTGAGTATCAAAAATTTTGAAATATTTTCATACATTTATTAAACCCTCGACCATTCCCGACGATTCACGAACAATTTTTGTAAATAGATATACATATATAAATGTCCGTATATAAATAAATAATAATATGAAATACGTAAGTAAAATATTATATGATTTATTTGTTAGAATCAAATATGTAAATAATCTACGATATAACAAAACCTGTTATTAAAACGTATATATATACATATATATATATATATATATATATATATATATATATATATATATATATATATATATATATAAACGCACAATTTTACATTTCGAATTTATTTGTTTTCAAAATATATATAGTAATAAGAAATATTATTGAAAAGCATTTAGATATAATGTATGTGGAATGTAAATGGTTTCGAATATAATTATCAAACGATAGTAACATTCATTTGTCATTTCGATTGTTATTAAACAAGTTTAATATAAACTTAAGGAGATTTAAAAATAAACTTAGGTTCATAAATAGACTACATAAATTTTAGGCTGGTTAAAAATACCTTTACTATCTTATTTTAAATTTTAATACTCCGTACATCTTACTTGGAATTGAGCGCTAATAACAGATCAACTTTATATTTACACAGTTAATGACCAAAATAAATACATGTATTTGATTTAAAAATATGAGATTTTTCCGAAGACTTTTATCCGTAACTGATTAGCAACAGAGCACGAGATACTATCCGTATTAAATGATGTCGGTAGAAAGAAATAACGAAGAGGCTGCTACTATATATTCATTATTTTATTTTATGATTATTTGCAATTGGATGTGATATGCCCAAATCGAACGGTTTAATTATGCGGTGTCGTTAGATCGCAAAACGTCAATTCCGGATATCAACAGAAGAAGTTGATTGTTTAATTTATATATGCTGGGCCTAAATCTATTATTCCTTTCTATGGGTTAGTAAGGGCAAATATGACCTAGGGCCGTTCCTTGAGCTGTCGAATTTGAAACGGAGCTTATTCATATAAATTAGTAATTAAGATTGGATTTGTACACAATTTAGTATTCAAGACTAGTGGCCAGGTACACCTTGTGTGGAGAGGCAGGATCCTTTTGGTCTCAATAAATTGGCGACTGTTCAGAAAATCCAACAACCAAGTCTAACCGGTTTATTCTAGACACCACTTTATCCAGATTATCAAATTATGTAAAGGCAATAATTGGGTTGTTTTGATTTATATTTATATTTAAAATATTAAAGCAAAATAATTAAAATGAGCTAGCTAGCATGCAACAGCTAAGGATAGAGAAGACGTGGTTCACCATGATTTAAGATAACGTAGTGTCGGGATGATTGCGAGACACTCATTGGATAGATATACCTTGGTGTAAACACTAGATTCCCTACTAATTGATTTCTCGATTAGCATGTCACGAGGAACTAGGCTATCGTGATTCTGATCGGATGGACTATGCTCAACTCCCGAAGCTTTATCCGATTTAAGGATATAAGCGGCACATCTTGGATGCAATGCATACCTTGGGCGCACGAATAAAGTTGCACAACCATATATATATATATATATATATATATATATATATATATATATATATATATATATATATATATATATATATATATATATATATATATATATATATATATATATATATATATATATATATATATATAATTTCTAACCTTTCTTAACACCATAGTGTATCACCCAAGTGAGTGGTTATGATTGTATTTCGAATTCCTTTCTGTCAATGGTTTGGTAAAATCTAAGGGTTTGTAGACAAACTAGAACCTCTGATGGTTCTCAGTCATCCTTAAAGATTTATAAGCATAGTTTGTATTGTAGTGCGTTAAATCACCATTTATGATTTAAACCAGCCCTTACGATCTACCCAATAAATCCCTTAGTTATCCTCCATGTACTACACTCTTGGTGTTTCCATAGCTTCTAACCTTGACCATGCTCAAGTTGTCCTATAGTACATCAACACTGTACTCTACTGCTAGACAGTATCTCCTCGAGTCTTATACTCTTCGCCAATGTCTTGATCTGGTCCTACGGTAATTCTCCATGTACTTTATAGTATTTTCAACTGTGACGACCCGTAAAATTTCGACTAATTTTAAATCAAATTCTCGATATGATTTAATATTTTGACACGATAAGCCAAGTCTGGAAAGTTGAGTCTCAAAAAAATTTGAACTGTTTTCATATATTCAATTAACCTCGACCAATTCCGACGATTCACGAACAATTATGTAAATAGATATGTATATAGAAATATATGTATATTATAACTTGAAATATGTTAATAAACTATTATATGATTTAGTTGTTACGTAAAATAAAATACGATAAAAAAATTGTTATTAAAATGTAATTATATATATAAAGTATTTCGAATATAATTACACGTAAAATTTTATATTTCAAACTTATTAGTTTTACTAGGTGCTAACCTGAAAATAAATATATAACTAATTATAATAGTAATACTATGAGGTAAATGCATTTTTGAACGTATGAACTCTGATGTTATTATCTTATTGGACTTTTAAATCAAATTGGCTCTGTGAATACTAATTATTATGTGAGAGATTCACTAAACAAGTTAAAATTTTTAGCAGTACATGGCAACTAAAAATTCACGGGCGCCTAGCATGAACATGGGTGTCAACTTCATTCTTTTCAAATCGTTTATGGATTAAATAATTTATGTAACTGTTTTTGTTTTCACATCTTAACTTTACATATCCCATCATCTTTAATTTCTTTTCTCTTAAATGATTGTGTAATTCACGGAGTTTGTTTGCTTTAATTTATTAATCGATACATACATGCATCATATTCCATCCCACCACATTCTATCTATCTCATCTCCCTCTTTCTGTATTTGATTATCAACACAAACACATACACCATCACTAGTTCACGACACCCATCTTCAATTATCATCAAACACCAACCAACGTGAACACCCTACAAATAGTAAACACCATTGGAGATCCATAAACAAATCGCTGCTACCTTCTGTTTTCTTTCCTATTTCGGTCATCGAGACCCAACACTTTTTAGCTGCTATTGCAGCTGGAAAAAAAACAAACCCAAACCGCCACCTTTATCATGCAAACAATCAACACTACCACCTCAAACCCACTTCATCTTATTCGGCCGCCACCTCAACCGCCGGTCCACAATCCAAGAACAATCGGTCAACACCACCGAGAATAATCACCATGAACAACCACGGTCTCTCTCATTCTCTCTCTCTCTCTCTCTCTCTCTCTCTTATTTTTCCTTTCCTTCGAAACCCATTTGTTATCCGTCAAGGACCACCCCTACGTTGTTGTTTCTTTCTTGTATGACGAAACCACTAACACCCTTCCTCCACCTAAAATCACCACGAAACCCATCACCACCATGAGTCATCACAGGAAAACCACCAGGACTGCTGAACCTATTTTCTGTTTCAAACTAATTAAACACCCTAAAATCACTCAACACAACGTTATGATAACTACTTCTACAGCCCGCTGCTACAACAATCTTTTACTACTGTTTCTCTTGTAAAAGAGCAACATACGAACCCACCAAGTTCTCATTGTTTCTACCACAATCATTGCTGCTATTTTCTTCTGTCTGTTACGGTTCGAAACACCAAACAATCACCGGCAACAAACGTTTATTGTTTATGTTTCATACAAATTCTGCTGCTACTCACGTTCGAGTAAACACAAACCCAAACACCGTCATATATCACTTATATTGTTCCTGTTGCTGCGTTCTTTTTCCTTCTTTTTTCAAACAGACACAATCATGATGATTTAATTAAATGATAATGATAATAGATAATGGACCAAAGACCCTACCTATTATTTCCTACTTTATTGGCGAGACACATACTGATCATTAAATCAATTTGGACGGGATTAAAGGGTTGCTATGTCCGATATATATTTTATTTCTTTACCAATGGACTGTGTAAATCAGATTGATGATGGACTTCTAGTTAGTGGGATGGGATTTAAACATGATCAGATTGATAAGTGGGCTTATGAATCGGTTTAATATCACATATGGAC
This sequence comes from Rutidosis leptorrhynchoides, assembly GCF_046630445.1. NCBI lineage: Eukaryota > Viridiplantae > Streptophyta > Magnoliopsida > Asterales > Asteraceae > Rutidosis > Rutidosis leptorrhynchoides. The sequence continues at coordinate 377,015,186 of NC_092336.1, forward strand.
TATTAAATTGGGCCGTGATCCATATTTTTTGGTCTGGCTGATTAAACAAGACAAAAGAATGAGTAGGTTATTAGGATTATGAGGTTAAAGAAGAAAACGGTCCATTGGTTGTTAAATAAGTTTATTTCTGGAATTAAAACATAAATTAATAAGCAGAGCAGTGGTATATAGTGTTATTGGGTTAGCAGGAGGTCGCGGGTTCAAACCTGGCTTGAGCATTCTTTTTTTTAAGGGACTACTTCTTTAAGGTAGTTATTTATCTATTCATTTATCTATTATTATTATCTTATTATTATAATCATTATCATTATTATTATTATAATTATTATTATTATTATTATTATTATTATTATTATTATTATTATTATTATTATTATTATTATTATTATTATTATTATTATTATTATTATTAATATTATTATCATTATTAATAATATAAGTATTATTATTAATATTATCATTATTATTATTAATATAATTATCATTATTAGTATCATTATTATTATTATTATTATCATTTTTATTATTACTAGTATCATTATTATTTTTATAAAAATCATATTATTATTATTATTATTATTATCAATATTACTATTAATATTATTATTATTACAATAAAAGTTGATTATATAAAAAATACTTAATAAAACTATATTAATACTTTATAAATTTTTATATAAAATAAATATATTTAAGGTAATAATGAAACACATAAATTATTAAAATAACAATTATAACACTAATAATAATATATATAAATTATTTCGTATACAATGTGTTAATATATATAATTGATATAGGTTCGTGAATCCGAGGTCAACCTGCATTGTTCAGTATCGTCGTATGCATATTTTTACTACAAAATATCGTATCGTGAGTTTCATTTGCTCCCTTTTTAAATGCTTTTGCAATATATATTTTTGGGACTGAGAATACATGCGCTGCTTTTATAACTGTTTTACGAAATAGACACAAGTAATTAAAACTACATTCTATGGCTGGATTATCAAACCGAATATGCCCCTTTTTAGTCTGGTAATCTAAGAATTAGGGAACAGACACCCTAATTAACGCGAATCCTAAAGATAGATCTATCGAGCCCAACGAGCCCCATCCGGGTTACAGATGCTTTAGTACTTCGAATTTATCATGTCCGATGAGAGTCCCGAAATGATGGGGATATTCTATATGCATCTTGTTAAGGTCGGTTACTAGGTGTTCACCATATGAATGGATTTTATAGCAGTGAGCAGACCTATACTTTGAAACGAAAAATGAAATCTTGTGATCTATTAAAATTATAGAAATGAATGATTATGATAAACCTACGAACTCACCAACCTTTTGGTTGACACTTTTAAGCATGTTTATTCTCAGGTACGAAAGAAATCTTCCGCTGTGCATTTGCTCAATTTAAAGAAATTACCTGGAGTCATTCAGAGCATATAGAGGTCAGTACCTCGTAATGGGACCAAATGTAGATGTATTCGTCCAGGTGAATTTGGACAGGTCACGACATGTGGTATTAGAGCAGTGGTCTTAGCAAACTAGGTCTTGCATTAGTGTGTCTAACTGATAGTCGTTAGGATACATTAGCGATTCTGGACTTCGACCTTAGCTGCATATTATAAGTTTTGTTTATCATTCCTAGTGAAAAATTACCTGCTTATCATTCCTAAGTCTAGACACGTCTTACTGCATTTAGTGCGTAGATAGTGTATAGACAAATTCATATCTTAGCATATCCATTACAGTAGACTTTGCCTGACATCTTTCAAAAATTTCTCCGTAATTTAAGGGATCCGGTATTATATATATCTATGCATGTTATGCATTGAGAATACTATCCAACTATCACTTTCTATCACTAATCTTTTCATACCGAAAATCTTTTCTGTAATCGTGTAAGATGGCCTCTACGAATAGACCAAGTTCCTCTGACTCCGAAGACAGCGTGACGGGAGCACACCAACCAATCAACTACCGTGATTACTGGAGAAAATGGGGGTGGGTTAGCGACATACTCACCCTATGGAGAAGGGAATAAGGTACTCCATATCATGAACCGAATCTACCACCTAACGTTGGAGTACTCGATCCGCTCACCGGCGAACCTGTTCGCAACACCATTAATACCCTTTTTACGAGAATTTCTCATCTTGAAGCTACCATTAACGGAACTAGAGAAGATATCCGACCTCTACCTCACACTGATAACCAACCAGGGTTAGTAGAAGAAGTTAAAGAACTCTGAGCTCGAGTGTTAACTTTAGAGAACACGGTACACAATTTACAAGCACCGACAGTATCACCAACACTAGTAACATCACCAGCCTCAGCACCAACATCACTAGTACCACCGACAGCAACATCCGCATCACCAGCCTCGACATCACAATCTATATCTCGAGCATAACCATTGTTCTACATATCGTTCTATATCATTAATCTTCGTTCTACATATCGTTTTACATCGATTATCTTCGTTCGACATGGCGATTATGTAATCTCTAAAGTTTTAGAGATTATGTATTATAGTTCTAACGGTAAATCAAATAAGATTAATATCATATTGACTCATTTAAATCCATGATTACATCTGAAGAAAATATATATGAAAGTATATTTTCATAAAGATTGTAATTAAAAATTCTTTCGTACAAACTGTTAATTGTGGAAATATTTTAACGGGTAGGTAATATCCGCGTAATATTTAGATTTCACATTAATATGTTACACTGTACATTTTTCAATTTTGATTCAACAGTCATTTATTATTGTACTTACATCCACAGATATACGTATCCGTTCACCGAAGAACAACCATTTTCATTCAATTTCATATTCGAATTTCGACCGATCATAATCCAAGTCAAGATTTGACAAGTGGCGTAATGAAGAAAATAATGGAAAAAATAAAATTGATTAGTAACCAATTAATTAACTATGTAAAAATTAAAATCCATACTAACCAAATCCTAACTAACTGTTCCTATACCCGTTATGACTATTTCCTTATTACATTTTATTTATTGTCATTTTAATTATCGCAATTTATTTATCGCAATTTTAATTATCACAATTTATTTATCGCAATTTTAATTATCACATTTTTAATTATCGCAATTTATTTATCGTAATTTTAATACTCGCAATTTTATTTATCATCATTTAAATACTGTTATTTATTTTACGCAGTTTAAATATCATCATTTAAATACTGTCATAATATACTAGTCTTGGCTAATCCCGAGACAATACAATATAATTTTCATTATGGACTATTGGACTATTGGACTACTAACATTGGACTACTAACCTTGGACAATTAAAAAGTATTAAAAGAGTAGGAAATATTAATTATAACACATTTTGATTTAAAATATCGTTAATAAGTTACATGTACTACAGTTAAATATTTCCTCAAGTTGCCACTTGATTCCATCTTAAACATCATTTGTATCTTGACAATTACAATCTTCATTCAAATCCTTCGAAATTCTTGAAAACCCCTCGGATTGATAACCGATGATTCAAATCTGTTAATCTTAAAAATGCTGATGAAGCAGCAAAAGTTGTAGATGGTCTTAATGGCCAAAAGTTTGATAATAACGGATTGAGTGTTGGAAACGCTTGATAGAAAATTTAGTACGGAAAAACGGATTGAGCAAACCATGAAGGAGAACACGGACAAATACAAGGAGCAAAACCTGTATTCAAAGAATCCAGATGTTTCAATATCTGATGAAATCTTTAGCAATTATCTTGCTTCCTACTTATTTCGAATCCTTGCGGATAAATTTCTTCATCATCTTCTGATCATAAATATTTTAAATTCTAAGATATCATCGTATCTTTTGTTATAAATATATTCGATATTTCTGAAGATACCTTCATAAATATTCTTGTCCGAAATTATCTATCTCCTCGTGCTATATGTGTTACATCATAAAAGAAAATGTTTTAGTTTTTATCCTTCTGTAAAATTTGAGTTTAATTTATGAATGGTTTTAGTAGAAGTGTTGGGAATTGAAGCATGAGTTAGTATAATACAATGATGCTTGGCCAACGTGTTTATATTACAGTAAGTCATGCTGAATTTCTAATGGAACGTGATGATGGTAATGATTCACAGACTTGACGCTCATCATGTGCCATGTTACATAACTCTTTCATTCTACTTAACCTCTAAAAATATCAAGAAAATATATTCTTGATAGTTCTATCTTTTCTATAACTTCTGGTAATTTAACAAATCAGATCGTGCTAATTCAATTTCTTTCATAGACCATTAGTCGTGTTCATTCGAAACTCACAGATTGAACCTACAAATTCCGAGACGTCTAAATAGCTTTACTTAAAGTCGGGAAGATGAAAAAAGCATGAAGCCCTGAAATATAAGGGAAAATATAAACACGAAGACAACGTAGAAATTACAAACAATGTATATCAATACGTATTGCAACGTAAAGACCCGGGAGAATTAAAAACATTATAACCCTAAGGTAATAATAGAAGAAAATAAATTCCTCCGGTGGCAGATGAAAAAGAAGAATGAAAGATACGATAGCCAGGAAAATATCGAGAATCAGAACTGAATTTAGCATTCTCACAATCTTTTTAAAATAAGAGTTGACCAATAAAGTATAAGAGTGGTGAAAATAATGGAATGGAAGAGGTTAATTTATAATGGAAATATCAGACATAGCAATCGAGGAAGATTACCACATTTAAGAGGATCATAATTTCCTTGTTTACCAAAAAATCAAATCTTATAAAGATTACAAAGATTTTCTTTTCCTTGAATTCTGGAAATCAACCACGACTACGTCAAAAGTTAAGACGAATCTCTATTTCCTCATTTCACTCTTTTGTGATAGCTTTACTCGTACGCTTCGAGTAATTGAATTGTTTCATTCAATTTACTCAATGGTGATAAAACTCTAGTTTTCCAACTCGTATTCGCCATGAAAACATTCTTATTGTTATCCATGACGACCTCGATCAAATTTCGAGACGAAATTTCTTTAACGGGTAGGTACTGTGACGACCCGGAAAATTTCGACTAATTTTAAATCAAACTCTCGATACGATTTAATATTTTGACACGATAAGCCTAGTCTGTAAAGTTGAGTCTCAAAAAAATTTGAACTGTTTTCATATGTTCAATTAACCTCAACCAATTCCGACGATTCACGAACAATTATGTAAATAGATATGTATATATAAATATATGTATATTATATCTTGAAATATGTTAATAAACTATTATATGATTTAGTTGTTACGTAAAATAAAATACGATAAAAAAATTGTTATTAAAATGTAATTATATATATAAAGTATTTCGAATATAATTACACGTAAAATTTTATATTTCAAAATTCAAACTTATTAGTTTTACTAGGTGTTAACCTGAAAATATATATATAACTAATTATAATAATAATAATAATACTATGAGGTAAATGCATTTTTGAACGTATGAACTCTGATGTTATTATCTTATTGGACTTTTAAATCAAATTGGCTCTGTGAATACTAATTATTATGTGAGAGATTCACTAAACAAGTAAAAATTTTTGGCAGTACATGGCAACTAAAAATTCACGGGAGCCTAGCATGAACATGGGTGTCAACTTCATTCTTTTTAAATCGTTTATGGATTAAATAATTTATGTAACTGTTTTTGTTTTCACATCTTAACTTTACATATCCCATCATCTTTAATTTCTTGTCTCTTAAATGATTGTGTAATTCACGGAGTTTGTTTGCTTTAATTTATTAATCGATACATACATGCATCATATTCCATCCCACCACATTCTATCTATCTCATCTCCCTCTTTATGTATTTGATTATTAACACAAACACATACACCATCACTAGTTCACGACACCCATCTTCAATTATCATCAAACACCAACCAACATGAACACCCTACAAACAGTAAACACCATTGGAGATCCATAAACAAATCGCTGCTACCTTCTGTTTTCTTTCCTATTTCGGTCATTGAGACCCAACACTTTTTAGCTGCTATTGCAGCTGGAAAAAAAACAAACCCAAACCGCCACCTTTATTATGCAAATAATCAACACTACCACCTCAAACCCACTTCATCTTATTCGGTCGCCACCACCATAGTAAACCATCCTCCACCGATCACCTCAACCGCCGGTCCACAATCCAAGAACAATTGGTCAACACCATCGAGAACAATCACCATGAACAACCACGGTCTCTCTCATTCTATCTCTCTCTCTCTCTCTCTCTCTCTTATGTTTCCTTTTCTTTAAAACCCATTTGTTATCCGTCAAGGACCCCCCCTACGTGATTGTTTCTTTCTTGTATGACGAAACCACCAACACCCTTCCTCCACCTACAATCACCACGAAACCCGTCACCACCATGAGTCATCACTGGAAAACCACCACGACTGATGCACCTATTTTCTGTTTCAAACTAATTAAACACCCTAAAATCACTCAACACAATGTTATGATAACTACTTCTAAAGCCCGCTGCTACTACAATCTGTTACTACTGTTTCTCTTGTAAAAGAGCAACATACAAACCCACCAAGTTCTAATTGTTTCTGCCACAATCGCTGCTGCTATTTTCTTCTGTCTGTTACAGTTTGAAACATCAAACAATCACCGGCAACAAACGTTTATTGTTTATGTTTCATACGAATTCTGCTGCTACTCACGTTCGAGTAACCACAAACCCAAACACCATCATATATCACTTATATTGTTCCTGTTGCTGCGTTCTTTTTCCTTCTGTTCTCAAACAGACACAATCATGTTGATTTAATTAAATGATTATGATAATAGATAATGGACCAAAGACCTTACCTATTATTTCCTACTTTATTGGCAAGACACATACTGATCATTAAATAAATTTGGACGGATTAAAGGGTTGCTATGTCCGATATATATTTTATTTCTTTACCAACGGACTGTGTAAATCAGATTGATGATGGACTTCTAGTTAGTGGGCTGGGATTTAAACATGATCAGATTGATAACTGGGCTTATGAATCGATTTAAATATCATATATGGACTATTAGATTGGGTCATGATCCATATTTTTCGGTCTGGCTGATCAAACGAGGACAAAAGAATGAATAGGTTATTAGGATTATGAGGTTAAAGAAGAAAATGGTCCATTGGTAGTTAAATAAGTTTATTTCGGGAATTAAAATAGAAATTAATAAGCAGAGCAGTGGTATATAGTGTTATTGGGTTAGCAGGAGGTCGCGGGTTCAAACCTGGGCTTGGGCATTCTTTTTTTTTAAGGGACTACTTCTTTGAGGTAGTTATTTATCTATTCATTTATTTATTATTATTATCTTATTATTATTATCATTATCACTATTATTATTATTATTATTATTATTATTATTATTATTATTATTATTATTATTATTATTATTATTATTATTATTATTATTATTATTATTACTATTATTATTATTATTATTATTATTATTAATATTATTATTATTATTATTATTTATAAAAGTATTATTATTAATAATATCATTATTATTATTAATATAATTATCACTATTAGTTTCATTATTATTATTATTATTATTATTATTATTATTATTATTATTATTATTATTATTATTATTATTATTATTATCATTTTTATTATTACTAGTATCATTATTATTTTTATAAAAATCATATTATTATTATTATCAATATTACTATTAATATTATTATTATTACAATAAAAGTTAATTATATAAAAATATACTTAATAAAACTATATTAATACTTTATAAATTTTTATATAAAATAAATATATTTAAGATAATAATGAAACACAGAAATTATTAAAATAACAATTAAAACACTAATAATAATATAGGTAAATTCGTTCGTTTATGATGTGTTAATATATATAATTGATATAGGTTCGTGAATCCGAGGTCAACATGCATTATTCAGTATTGTCGTATGCATATTTTTACTACAAAATATTGTATCGTGAGTTTCATTTACTCCCTTTTTAAATGCTTTTGCAATATATTTGTGGGACTGAGAATACATGCACTGCTTTTATAACTGTTTTACGAAATAGACACAAGTAATTGAAACTACATTCTATGGCTGGATTATCAAACCAAATATGCCCTTTTTTAGTCTGGTAATCTAAAAATTAGGGAACAGACACCCTAATTGACGTGAATCCTAAAAATAGATATATCGGGCCCAATGAGCCCCATATGGGTTACAGATGCTTTAGTACTTCGAATTTATCATGTCCGATGAGAGTCCTGAAATGATGGGGATATTCTATATGCATCTTGTTAAGGTCGGTTACCAGGTGTTCACCTTATGAATGGATTTTATAACAGTGAGCAGACCTGCACTTTGAAATGAAAAATGAAATCTTGTGATCTATTAAAATTATGGAAATGAATGATTATGATAAACCTATGAACTCACCAACCTTTTGGTTGACACTTTTAAGCATGTTAATTCTCATGTACGAAAGAAATCTTTTGCTGTGCATTTGCTCAATTTAAAGATATTACTTGGAGTCATTCATGGCATATAGAGGTCAGTACCTCATAATGGGACCAAATGTAGATATATTCGTCCAGGTGGATTTGGACGGGTCACGACATCAATGGGTTCATACCTTGACCAATGTATAAACACAGATAATTAATTACCCTTATAATTATCGACTTTATAAAAGGTTTTAATCAAGTCTATTGGTGGAAGGACGATAATAATGAGGTTTAATATCATAGACAGAAAGCAAATACGAAATGATAATCATCCCTCAGTAACATTGTTAGATCATGGCAAACAATCAAATAACTACTCTCAAATCATGGCAATAAACAATTTTATCATTAATAAATTACAAACATCAAACAAGAACATTATGACGAATTAATAACAGAAAAGATAGATAGTACCGGATAATGCGGGCAGAATAACATTTGTATTTCTTCATAATATCCGAAGCGTTACAATGCTTGATAGCTTGTACTACTAACTACATACTAATCTACCACTAATCACTAGAGAGAGACAGTAGAGAGATATCGACATTATTCCTAATCCCTGTACTTTTATCTCTCTAGAATCTAGAGAGAAAAAGTAGAGAGAGAACTAATATCCTATAGATCACTAGAGAGCGACTGATAATGCTAAAAACGAACATATATTTAATAGCATCATCCCTCAAGGAAGACAAGCTTTTAGTTGCAATTGTTCTATTTACAAGTGATATTCGTTTAAATAATAAAAGGTGAACACAAAAGACAGATTCGACGAATTGAAGACGCAAACGACCAAAAAGCTCAAAAGTACAAAGTACAATCAAAGTGGTTCCAATTATTGATGAGAAACGTCTCAAAATTACAAGAGTACAAGACGCAAAACGCAAAATACAAGATATTAAATTGTACGCAAGGACGTTCGAAAAATCAGAACCGGGACCAGAGTCATCTCTCAACGCTCGACGCAACGGACTAAAAATTACAAGTCAACTATGCACATGAATATAATATAATATATAATTAATTCTTAAAATTAATATATATATTATATTATATATTATAAACGTCGGCAAACAAGAAAACAAACTTATGTGAGCTGGTACCTACCTCCATGCGATCGCATGGACTGTAGGCTTGTTTTCCATGCGATCGCATGGGCCACTTTTTGTGGCCACATGCCTATAAATTTCGCGGTTTTGCTCGAACTTTAACACATCTTTTTCCTTTCATCTATCAACGTATATATATTTATATTTATATTATAATTTTAATTTTAATTTTAAATTCTAATAATAAGGGTATGTTAGCGAATGTTGTAAGGGTATAAGTCAAAATTCTGTCCGTGTAACGCTACGCTATTTTTAATCACTGTAAGTTATGGTTAATGTTATTTTTAATTTAATGTCTCGTAGCTAAGTTATTATTATGCTTATTTAATGCCGAAGTAATCATGATGTTTTGCTAAATATTAAAATTGGGTAATTGAGCTTTGTACCATAATTGGGGTTTGAATAAAAGAACTTCACTTGTGAAAATTAGACTATGGGCTATTAATGGGTTTTATATTAAGTAAATGATACCTCGTTGATTTAATATATAGACTTATAATTTGACGTATTTATATATAACCACATACGCTTGACTAGGTACGGTGGGCGGGATATCTATAAATACCAATAATTGTTCATTTTACCAGACACGGAACTGGATTAATAGTTAATAGACTTGTTGAAACAGGGGTGGATTACATTCAAGGGTAATTGGTGTAATTGTTAACAAAGTAGTAAAACCTTGGACTACACGCAGTCGATAACCTAGTGTATTCATTAAACAAAGTATTAAGACCTTGTTACAATTCGAATCCCCAATTAGTTGGAATATTTAACTTCGGGAATAAGAATAATTTGACGAAGACTTTCGCACTTTATGATTATGACTGATGGACTATTATGGACAAATCCGTATGGACATATCGAATAATCCAGGACAAAGGACAATTAACCCATGGGAATAAACTAAAAATCAACACGTCAAACATCATGATTATGGAAGTTTAAATAAGCATAATTCTTTTATTTCATATTTAATTGCAATTTTATTTTATCGCACTTTTATTTATCGCAATTTCATTATCGTTATTTACTTTACGCTTTAAATTAAGTTATATTTATATTTTACATTAGGTTTTAACTGCGACTAAAGTTTTAAAATCGACAAACCGGTCATTAAACGGTAAAAACCCCCTTTATAATAATAATACTACTTATATATATTTTTGTATTTTTACTAATATAGCGTTAAGCTTGTTTAAAAGATCCCTGTACGTTTAGGTACACTGCCTATAAGTGTTGTAGCAAGGTTTAGGTATATCCATTCTATAAATAAATAAATATCTTGTGTAAAATTGTATCGTATTTAATAGTATTTCATTGTAAAAATAATACTATTTCCTAGCACACCCCGCACACATCAGCGACTATAGAAAGATGTTTTAGAGAGAGAAGTGAAGAAGGTATGTGTAAAAATTGATGACAAAGACTCTTTAAATAGACTTGAGTTTTGCCTGCAAATGGCTGGCAATCCGTTTGGCAAGCCGTTTGGCAGGCCATTTGGCAAGCCGTTTTTCAAGGCCGTTTGCCAGGGCAAGCCGTTTTTTATGCCCATTTGCTGGCAGGCCATTTTCCCTTATGGCAGGCCGTTTGGCAAGCCGTTTGCTGGATCGTAACTTGTCTTTCACCATTTTCGCTCTAGAATCTTCTTTTTAACTCCATTTCTGACGACTCTTGCGCCCACGCGTTTGTAATTAAATATCCTACCACATGAGATTAAGTAAATAAAATTTTCCAAAAATTATTAAATAAGTTATTTTAAACGCGAGTTAATCGTCTTAGCCGGTTTTGCTCGTTTTTCCCCATTTTCACCTGTTTTTAGTGATTCTTCAAAACATAGCCTTTGTAATTAATAAATCTACCAAATTAACTAACAAAGTTATTATTTTGGTGATAAAGTTTGGAACTTTATAGTTTTAGAGCTCAATATCAGGCCATGCGATCGCACATGCCCGAAGGCAAAATTTCATGTGTTCGCATGAGGGTACCTGACACGCCAGGTTTGACCATCCAACAGCAATCATTACGGAGTATTATTATTAATTATAATTAATTAAAACCCTAATTAGGTTTTATTTATTTATTATTTAAGTTTTAGTTTTATTATTTAATTTGTATTATTTAGTTTATTTAGTTTTATAAATTATATAAAAATTAATAGTTTTATAAAATAAATAATATAAAAATAATATTTTTATAAAAATTGTACTTTTTACAACTTTAAGTTTATTTTTATATTTTGTATTTTTTTGTTTGTTTTAGCGTAATATTTGTATTTTTTGCTCGTATTTAGTTTTAAGTTATAGTTTTTGTCATAGTTATTTTTATTTCTAGATTTTTAGGCTTTGCCGTAAAATCCCTTAAGTGCTTTTTCTTTAGACTAAGATTTAGGTGCTTTAGAATTTTGCGACGCCGTTTTTATATTTTAGTACCTTTCTAAGTTATTGCCATTTGAGATATAGTATTTCTTTTAAGCTTTAATATTTTTAGACGCAACTTTTAATTCTTAGTTTTTAGTTCCTTTTTAAGTATCGACGCGCTACTTTCTTATTTTTATTTTTCGACGCCTATTATTTTTCGACCTTTTATTTTTCGACGTTTTTCGACGCGCTATTTTTCTTTCTTATTTTTCGCCGCTCTAGTTTTTAGGACTTAGAATTTTCTATTTCTTCTCTAAAATTTCTTTAAATTTCAACGAAAAATTATTTTAAGCGGTTAAATTGATAGACATCCAAATTTTCTGTTTCGTAGTAATAGTTGGATTTGTTAGTGGCTGAGTTGTGAGCTTTCGATTTAAAGGGTTCTGGCGCCCTGCTGCATCTATTGGCTATTCGAAACGTGGGCAAAAGCAGAAAAGTCAATTAATTTGATAACTTATATAATTTTTATTTTTATAACTAATAGGATATTCAGTGAATGCACCGAGCAAAACGTTCACCACCTTTTGTACGTTCACCACCTGTAACTCGATCAAGACATCTAGCAAATATTGTCACCGTTGATTTTTCTTTAGAATCGTCATCTAGTCGACCAAGTACTCCAATTCAAATTTCCGATAATCTATTTTTTGAACCCGACCTCACAATTGAGAATCCGAAGAATATTCAGGGACAATTCAGAGATCCTGAACCATTAATCTTTCCTCCGGAACCACCAATCATTCAAACAGAGATTGTCGAGGAACCAACCATTAAATCAGAATCCTATAGTGATTCAGATTCAACAAATTCAATCATGGAAAATGTGGAACCTCTAAGTATGAAAGACCGAATGCGATCTAAACGCACTGGCCAAGGTCACGCAATTACTCAACCAGACATTAATGCGCTAGATTATAAAATCAAAGGACATATCCTACACATGGTAATAAATCAATGCCAATTTAGTGGTGCGCCGAAGGAAGATCCAAACAAACATCTTCGTACATTTAATAGGATCTGTACTTTATTTAAAATAAGAGAAGTGGAGGATGAACAGAGATATCTCATGTTATTTCCCTGGACTTTTAAGGGAGAAGCCAAAGATTGGTTGGAATCGTTACCTGAAGGGCGATTGATACATGGGACGTTTTAGTTGAAAAATTTCTTAAACAATTCTTTCCGGCATCTAAAGTCGTGAGACTTCAAGGAGAAATTGTTACGTTCACACAAAAACCAAATGAAACTCTGTATGAGGCATGGACAAGATTTGGAAAGTTGTTGAGAGGATGTTCGCAACATGGTTTAGACACTTGTCAAATAGTACAAATATTCTACCAAGGATGCGACATCACTACAAGAAAAGACATCGATATAGCAGCTGGTGGTTCCATTATAAAGAAAACCGCAACTGATGCTTACAAAATTATTGATAACACTGCTTCCCACTCACATGAGTGGCACCAAGAAAAAGATATCGTTAGATCATCTAAAGCAGCTAGAGCCGATTGTAGCCATGACTTAGATTCCATTTTTGCAAAGATAGATGCTGTCGAGAGATGAATGGAAAATATGACTAAGGATATTCACTCAATACAAAGTTGTGAGCAGTGTGGAGGACCACATTTAACAAAAGATTGTCTCAGTATTGAACTAACAATAGAACAAAGAGAGAATGTTTCATACATAAACCAAAGGCCTGGAAATAATTATAAGAATAATTATCAACTGCCAAGACCCATCTACAATCAAAACCAGAACTATAACCGAAATGTTCCATACAACAACCAATAAGGTCCTAGCAATCAACAAGTATCCAACAATACTTACAACCAGCAAAGACCTATTTTTCAAAATAAACCACCACAAACCGATGATAAAAAGCCAAATTTAGAAGATATGATGTCAAAGCTAGTTGAATCTCAAATCAGTTTTTCACATCTCAGAAACAAACGAATGAACAAAATGCTCAAGCATTTAGAAATCAACAAGCTTCTATCCAAAATCTGGAACAAGAAGTAAGTAACCTAGCAAGGTTGATAGGTGAAAGAAAACCAGGAAGTCTACCTAGTGATACAAATGCTAACCTCCAGAATGAAACAGCTAAAGCCATTACCACAAGAAGTGGTGTTACACTTAAACCACCTGAAATACCTTAATTTCTGATGAAGCTATTCCTACTCCACAAGAACCACAACCTGAGCAAAATAAGGAAACATAACCGGTAGTTGAAAAGGATAATGAAGATAACACAGTTAAGGCTAAACCTTATGTTAAACCATACTAACCACCACTTCCTTACCCGAGTAAGATGAGAAAAGAAAGACTTGAAGCTGAGCAATACAAACTCTTGGATATGTTTAATTAAATAAATGTCAATCTTCCTTTCATCGATGTGATTTTAGGAATGCCTAGATATGCTAAATTTTTGAAAGATCTAATCACAAATAGAAAGAAAATGAAAGAACTCTCGGCTGTTACTATGAATGCAAATTGTTCTGCAGTACTGTTGAATAAGATACCAGAAAAATTATCAGATCCAGGAAGTTTCACAATTCCATATTTTCTGGGTAGTCTTAGTTCAATAGAAGCATTGTCAGACTTAGGTGCTAGTATAAATTTAATGCCGTATTCACTATACGCTAAACTAGACCTTGGAGAATTGAAACCAACACGAATAAACATACAACTAGCCGATCGATCAGTAAAATATCCTAGAGGGATAATGGAGAACATGCTAGTTAAAGTTGGTACTTTAGTATTTTCAGTAGATTTTGTTATTCTGGATATGGAAGAAGATTATCGAGTTCCTCTCATATTAGGAAGACCATTCTTAAATACGGCCAAAGCAATAATAGACGTGTTCGGTAAGAAACTGACCTTAAGTATAGATGACGAGAGTGTTACCTTTTTAGTTGATCGAGCAATGCAATAACCGCAATCTGCAGATGATACATGTTATTATATTCAAACTATAGATTCACATGCAGAATTGTTAGAAGAATTTCCAAAATTACAAGGAAGAGGAGAATGTTCTTTAGGAGAAGGAACTGAACCAATTGATGAAACTAAAATGTTAGCTA
This sequence comes from Rutidosis leptorrhynchoides, assembly GCF_046630445.1. NCBI lineage: Eukaryota > Viridiplantae > Streptophyta > Magnoliopsida > Asterales > Asteraceae > Rutidosis > Rutidosis leptorrhynchoides. The sequence continues at coordinate 377,030,336 of NC_092336.1, forward strand.
CACTTATGGCTAATGGATATGAACCAACAACAGAAGAAATTTAAATGCTAAAAGAAGAAGACAGATATCGATATAAATCATCGATAAAAGAACCACCGACATTAGGGTTAAAGCCACTTCCAAACCATTTGGAATATCCTTATTTACATGGTGAATCTGAATTACCTGTAATAATATCGTCTTCTCTTACCAAAAATGAAAAATCTCAACTAATTTCTGTGCTAAAATGTAACATCCTGTTTTGGTTCAGCACGTGGGACGCCGTCCAAAGGCTTGGGATGCCGTCCAAGTTCAAAAGGCTGGACGCCGTCCAGATTATTGAGACGCCGTCAAGAACAACTGACGGGCCAGCTGTTGGTTTTTGATATTTTAAGAAGGGTATTTTGGCACTTTCACAATGGAACGAGTTTAAGGCCTTTAGATCAGTTTTGGTGGAGTCATTACTCCACTTACACCAACCTCATCTTCTTCACTTCATTATAGAGAGAGAGAGAGAGTGATTCCTAGAGTGAGAGAGCTCAAGCAAAGGAGGAAGAAGTTATTTTCGGGTCTTAGCTCGCGTTGTAAAGTTGTTCATCTAGTCGCTAGCTACACGGTGATAGTGGTGGTAAGTCCTAATCTCCATTTCCCTACTTAATTAGTGTTAAATGGTTAGGGTTTGGGTTAGGGTTGAACATAAAACCCATATGTGGTGATTTTGGGGATTTTGGGTAAAGATGGTTCATGTAAGACTAATGAGTTACTAACCTAGGGTTTCAAAGTCATAATTGGTGTTAATGAGTCTTAAAGGTTTAATAAATCACTAGCTTACTTGTGTTGTTAGTGAAAAGTGTTGTTAGGGTTCATAGTTGACTTGACATGGGTCAAATGGGTGAGTTTGACCTAGCGGGTTAAATTGGGTATGAAAACACCCTAGTTATACGTTATAGGAAGTCTTAGAACCTTAATCACTAGCTTTTAGTGATTAGTTGGGGAATTGGACCTTGAGTTGGTGATTTTAGGGCAAATAGGTCATAAATACCCATTTGGGCCATAAATGCACTAGTTAGACTAGTTGGTGGAAAGTCCAATTTGTTATGTGTATTAATTGAGAGTTAATTGTGTTAGGTGACTCGCTTTGAAGAATTCAAGTTGTTATTGGAAATCTCGCCTAGACGACAAGGTGAGTGGAATGATTATACATGTGTGTATATAATGTATCTATTTGTAGGGCGGGGGTTACGGCCGGGTATACGTTTCTATACCACCGAGAGTTAGTGATATATTTCGTTGTACACTAACGATGGAAATTTCATTGTCCAAATTGCCCAAGAGTTAGTGATATATTTCGTTGTACAGTAACGATTGCTTGAACGGATATTTCATTGTCCGTGTCGCCTATGGGTTAGTGATATATGTCGTTGTACACTAACGGTTGTTACGAACACCGATGGGAAATTCGAAGTACCATTCCCTTGTGTTATTGGTTAACTATAATTACACGTTGTGTTGTAGTATATATATATGCTATTGATGTGCTAGCTTGTGATCTTGAAGAGTTTAGAGTTATACTTGCGATGGTATGCTTTGTAAATTGCTAGCGTGTATGAGGTATTTGTGTAAGTGCTTGCAAGTAGGTGTATTATATATGTATATGTATAATTGTTGCATTCACTAAGCGTAAACTTACCCTCTCGTTGTTTACCTTTTTAGAATCCAGCTTAGATAAAGGAAAAGGTATTCGCTTGGACTAGTGACACCTCGAGGGTTTTAGCTTTATGGAAAGTTCGGCCAAGATTTGGGTAGTTTAACCCAAACACCATGCTCTAGGTGTCGTTTGGTATTTAAACTTTTGTGGTCGAAACTTATATTTTTGAACAAAATTGTAAAATGGGTCGTTGTGGGCCCGGTGATGTAAACTTGGCTTTTATTGTGGGAATCTCTTAGTTTTACATATATTGATGTGATGTGATAATTGGTTTCGCTGAAAAGTTTCGGGAGTCGGGTTTTTCGCACACGAGTAAAGGCAAACTAATCAGTAGGTTTTAGTTCATTGGGACGCTGTCCCAAATCCTTGGACGCCGTCCCAGTTTTAAGTGCTGGACGCCGTCCCGATTTCTGGACGCCGTCCAGATGGGCAGTCACATAAATATTTTTTTTTTGTGTCGTGTTTTTGTTATAATGAGGGTTGGGTCATTACAAGTGGTATCAGAGCATGGTCTAAGGGATTTAGGTGACTTGAGATAGGCGCCTAGACTTAGACTTTTGTGTTGTTGAATTATATGCGAGACTTGTAGGACTACGGGTCGGTGCGGGGTCTGATTAGTTCTTTAATGCATAGGCGGACTAACTATGCTATATTACGATGTTACTAATCGTGTGTTATTGTTTTGAACATCGAGCAAGATGATTGTGATACGTTTGAGCATGGCACGACATGTGAGCGTAATAGTGAGTCGCGACCACTATTACAGTTGCAAGTCAAGTCAAGCAAGGATGTGCGACAAGTATTGAGCTAGATGTGGTATGTGTGCGGTCATATGCATAGGTATATATGTGTATAAATTCGTTGGTGATACCTAATCCGTTTTTAATCTTTAGAATGAAGACAAGAAATGGAACGGATACAAATGGCGATGGTGGTCCTTCTCATACGGAGGAAGCGGACGAAATGACCACTAAGATAGAGGCCGCTCTAGAAAACTATGTTTCGGTATTCTCTCGGAAGGTTAAACAAATATTCGAAGAGTCGGTTTCAGAACAAATTGTCGATATGATTCAAGAACGGATGACTAATGCCGTTAAAGAAGAAGTTGAAAGGAGGTTCCCTAGACCTCAAAATGTGGGCGAGTTGGAGTTTAGCTATAAGAACTTCTTGGCAACTAAGCCTCCTCACTTTCACGGGGATCCCGACCCCATGAAGAGTGCGGCTTGGATTTCCGATATTGAAGGTTGTTTTCACACGACCGAGTGCCCTCCCGAAAAGAAAACAAGGCTTGCTACTAGTTGTTAAGGGGTCATGCTAAAGATTGGCTCGATGGCAAGATTGATATGGTGGGTGATGCGGCTTTTGTAGGGTTATCTTGGGCGGATTTCAAGAAGGAGTTTTTCCTTGAGTATCGTACGCAAGCGGATCTTTCCAAATTGCGCAACGAGTTAAGGAACATGCGTCAAGGGTCTTTGGACCTAAACACTCTCAAAACCAATTTTATCGCCAAGGCGCGTTTTTGCCCCGAGTATGTGGGGAATGATCAATTGTTAATGGAAGACTTTCATGCGACCCTTAGAGATGATTTGAAGGGTAAGATTAGTATTGGTCACGTTGAGACTTTTGCTAAGCTTTTGGCGGTGGCGAAAGGGTTTGAAGCGCAAGCTCCGGTTCCGGTTTTGGTGGTTAGTTATGGGTCGAGTAAGAGAAAATTTGGGGTATCTAATTACTCCAACAAGAAAAGCAAGGGTGTGTCCGAAAGTGTTGGTAGTGTGAAGAAAGGTGCTTCTTGTGTTCACGTGACCACATGTTACAATTGTGGGCAAAAAGGTCACTACTCTCGTGATTGCCCAAAACCGCGTACTAATGTGATCACGTGTTTTAATTGTCAACAAGAAGGGCACCGAAAGTTGGAGTGTCCCGAACTCTGAAATGATCAAGTTAAGAGAATAGAGAAGGCGGCGGGGTCGGCAAGGAGACGTAATTATTTGATGACCAATGATGAAGCTAAACAATCCAACGAAGTCGTCTCAGGTACTTTCATGGTTAACTCTAATCCGGTGAGGATTCTATTTGATAGCGGTGCAAATTTGTCGTTTGTGTCTCCAAAATTTGTGCCTAAACTTAATAAACCGTTAGCTAAGTTAAGTCGTCCGGTAGAATTCGAAATAGCGGATGGCAAGACGGTGCTATTGGTTGATGTGTGTAAAAATTGTAATGTTGTGTTTGGTGCCGAAAACTTTAAAATTGACCTCATCCCGATGACTTTGGGTGATTTCGACATTGTTGTTGGTATGGATTGGCTCGATCATAATAGAGCCGATATTGCATGCCATGAAAAGTCTATTCGTGTGAAGACCCCAAGTGGGGGAGAGTTAATCATTCATGGTGATAAACGTAGAAGACTTGTACCGGTATGCACTTTTGCACGGGCACGTCGTTTCCTTGTTAGTGGTAGCATGGCTTTCCTTGCCTTTCCTTGCCCATGTTGTTGATACTCGTGATGAGCCACCACCCATTCGTGAAATTCCGGTGGTAAGTGAATTAGAAGATGTTTTTCCGGATGATTTACCGGGTGTTCCGGCGGAAAGACAAGTTGAATTTCGCATTGAGTTGGTTCCGGGAGCTACTCCCATTGCTAAAAATCCTTATCGTTTAGCACCAACTGAAATGCAAGAATTGTTGAATCAAATTCAAGAGTTACTTGAGAAGGGTTTTATTCGACCGAGTGCTTCACCATGGGGTGCTCCGGTTTTATTCGTGAAAAAGAAGGATGGAAGTATGCGGATGTGTATCGACTATCGGGAGTTAAATAAAGTGACGATCAAAAATCGTTATCCGTTGCCTAGGATTGACGATTTATTCGACCAACTTCAAGGCGCGACGTACTTCTCTAAAATTGACCTACGGTCCGGCTATCATCAAATGCGGGTCCATGAGGAAGATATCGAGAAAACGGCCTTTCGTACTCGTTATGGGCATTTTGAATTTGTGGTTATGCCTTTTGGTCTTACGAATGCACCGGCGGCATTCATGGATCTTATGAATCGAGTGTGCCAACCTATGTTGGACAAGTCGGTAATTGTTTTCATTGACGATATTCTTGTCTATTCTAAGAGCATGACGGAACATGAACACCACTTGTGCGAAGTATTGAAGACGTTGAGAAAAGAGAAGTTGTATGCTAAATTCTCAAAATGTGAATTTTGGCTAAGGGAGGTTCAATTCCTTGGCCATATTGTGAACAAGGATGGTATTCAAGTGGATCCGGGGAAGATAGAGACGGTGAAGGATTGGGGACGACCGACTACACCTACGGAAATCCGAAGTTTTCTCGGATTGGCCGGTTATTATCGTCGGTTTATCCAAGACTTTTCAAAGATTGCTTCTCCATTAACTAAGTTGACAAGGAAGAATACGAGATTCAATTGGGAGAACGAACAAGAAATCGCTTTTCAATTGTTGAAAGAGAAATTGTGTAAAGCTCCGGTCTTAGTATTGCCGGAAGGTGTAGATGATATGACGGTCTATTGTGATGCTTCTTTGAATGGGCTCGGGTGTGTTCTAATGCAACGAGGTAAAGTCATCCCTTACGCCTCTCGCCAATTAAAGGAACATGAAAAGAGATACCCGACTCATGATCTCGAATTAGCGGCGGTGGTCCATGCTTTGAAAATTTGGCGCCATTACTTGTATGGTGTCAAGTGTACGATTTATTCGGATCACAAGAGTTTGAAACATCTTTTTGATCAACGGGATTTGAATTATCGTCAACGTAGATGGATGGATTTGGTGAAGGATTATGATTGTGAGATACATTATCATCCGGGCAAAGCGAATGTGGTCGCGGATGCGTTAAGCCGAAAGAGTCACCACCCGGCGTTACGATTGGGATTGTTACGTATGATTATTACTAACGATTTTCTTGAAAAACTTGGTGTGATTCAAATAGAGGCTTACGTTCACAACAAGCATGCGGAACGAATTGTGGGGCAATCGGAATTCATTACGATGGGTTCGCATGGTTTATTGTCTTTTCAAGAAAGAGTGTGGGTGCCTAAGATGGGTGATTTCCGAAAGGTGCTTCTTGATGAGGCGCACAAGTCTAAGTATTCCATACATCCGGGGGCGACAAAGATGTACCATGATTTGAAGAAAGATTATTGGTGGCCGGGCATGAAACGCGACGTTGTTAAGTATGTTGAGCAATGCGTCACGTGTTTTCAAGTTAAAGCCAAACACCAAAAGCCGTATGGTAAGTTGCAACTGCTAGAAATTCTGATGTGGAAGTGGGAGCATATTACCATGGATTTTATTACCAAGTTGCCGAAAACGGCAAGAACCCAATTTGAAACTATTTGGGTGATTGTCGATAGATTGACGAAGAGTGCGTTGTTTCTTCCTATTAAAGAAGCAATTTCGTCGGAGGCGCTCTCGAAGATGTTCATTAAGGAAGTGATATCGAGACATGGCGTTCCCGCGTCTATTGTTTCGGATCGGGACACGCGTTTTACTTCTCGATTTTGGAAGAAGTTTCATGAAGACATGGGTACGAGGGTGAATATGAGTACGGCGTATCATCCTCAAACGGATGGTCAAACCAAACGTACGAATCAAACATTGGAGGATATGTTATGTGCGTGTATTATTGATTTTGGCGGTAGTTGGGACGAACATTTTCCATTGGTGGAATTCTCGTACAATAATAGTTTTCACTCTAGTATTGGAATGCCACCATATGAGATGTTATACGGTAGGAGGTGTCAAACCCCGATTTGTTGGGGTGATGTGGGTCAAAGGGAAGTTGGGAGCACCGACTTGGTATTGGAGACAAATAGCAAAATCGATATGATTCGGACTCGTTTAAAGGTGGCGTAAGATAGAAAAAAGTCTTATGTCGATAAACGTAGGTGACCGATTGTAAAAACCCGTCCTTATCCTCCTGGACGAAGTCATCAACATTTGGTCCCATTGCGATGATCGACTCCAAGTAATGTCCTTAAATTGAGCAAATGCACAGCGGAAGACTTAATTCGTACCTGAGAATAAACATGCTTTAAAGTGTCAACCAAAAGGTTGGTGAGTTCATAGGTTTATCATAACAATCATTTTAATATCTTAATAGACCACAAAATTTCATATTCATAAACGTTTTAATAAAAATATTCTAAGTGGTTGAGCACTTGGTAACCATACTTAACATTTAATCAACGTCGCATATTCCCTTTATTATGAAATCTCACTACACCGTACCAAGTGTAGTCACCAAAACGAAGTACTGTGCAACTGTTGAATACTGGTCGTCCAGTCCGGTTGGGGTTGTCAGGCCCGATAGATCTATCAACAGGATTCGCGTTTACAATACCCATGTAAATAGTAGTTACCAAGCTACAGGGAAGTATGCCAGTGGTACAACTCAACGTAGAATATATTTTTAAGTACTTGTGTCTATTTCATAAACATTTATAAAAGCAGCGCATGTATTCTCAGCCCAAAAATATATATTGCAAAAGCAATTAAAAAGGGAGCAAATGAAACTCACCTAATGTATTTTGTAGTAAAAATACATATGACGATATTGAACAAGCATAGGGTTGGTCTCGAATTCACGAACCTATATCATTCATATAGGTATTAAAACATATAACAAGTTCATATATTAATAATATTAATATACTTGTTATACTTAATGTTTCATATGTCATGTTTAATAAATATCCTAAATATATTTATTTTATATATATCATGAATAATTAATTTATACTTATTAAAAATATAATAATAGAGTTAGGTTATCTATTCTAAATATGGTTAAGATTTTATGTCATAAATATATTTTTATATAGAAAATCTTCATTTGATATATTAATAGTACTAATAATAATAATGATAAAAATAATACTAATTATGATAGAAATTCTAATAATAGTAATAATGATAATTTTAATATTAATAATAAAGATAGTGCTAATAATACTAATGTTTGTAATGATAATACTAATAAAATGATAATTTTAATAAAAATGATAATTTCAATAATAATAATAATAATAATAATAATAATAATAATAATAATAATAATAATAATAATAATAATAATAATAATAATAATAATAGTTTTTAGTAAAAACTCTAGGTTTAATAATAATGATGATGAAAATAATAGTTTTGATATTAATACTTAATACTTAATAATAATAATGATCTTACTACTAATTATAATATTATATGTATTTATAATCTTAACCTAATCGTATTCATACTTATATTATTCATAATCATTAAATATAACAATAATTACTTTTATCTTAACATTTCATCATTTACATATCTTTTATATCATAATTATAACAACAACAATAATAATATCAATACTAATAATAATAATAACAAGAATAATAATAATAAAAATAAAAATGAAATTACTACCTCAAAATAAAATGGTTTAAGATAATGCCCGAGCTCAAACCCGCGACCTCTCGCTAAACAATAACACTCTAAACCATTCCTCCATCTCTTTCTTTGTTTAATATGAAACTTATACATATATAACCCGTTACCCTTTTCTATTTCATATTCAATTAATTCGGCCCAACAAATACACACTCCTGGCCCAACAGAATTAACCCAAGCCCCATCACTTGTTGTTTAATTAAAAAGAAAATATGAGCAGCAGGCAAGAATCGAACCCTGGTCTCTCGCATACACACCAACCCCATAAACCACTCACCCATATTTTTATTTCTGGAATTGCACCCTTCTTATTAATTATAAACTGTATTTTAATATCATTATCTTCTTCAAAGCTTACGACCAGTGAACCCAAAATTTACTCAACATATCGAATTTAAGATTGGAATTAACATTTTTAATTGCAAACAATCATAAACCAAAACAAGTGTTCTTTGACTAAAAAGAAAATAAAAATAAAAAATAATTAAGAATACATGCCGTCGCTGTTTACTTTTTCTTTAAAAAAAAAAATTCAATTTTACAAATCGTTACGTTATAGGTAAAAGTTATAACACGAAATAGGTTATAAAACATTTGTGGAAACATTCCGAATCTTTAATTTAACTTGAATTACAACAGGAAGTTCAAATTTGTTTGAAGAACATACAGTTGACTTTTTAAAACTAATACTTTGACTTGAAAATTAGAACTTGATTTGAAGAATTGGATATTGAAACTTTGCAGGTAGTTTGGTTATAGAATTTCTAACAAAACTGCACTTTTACTTTTTGAATAACTAATCGAATTGGAGATCTTGCATTTGAGGTATGACGAGCAGAGGAAACTAGGGGTGTTTTTTTTTCTTTTTTTTTTTTAGTTCCTACTCAATCGCTAATAAGGATATTAATAGAATCATTGAAACACTATATCTGATTGTTGTTGTTTAGTGATTAATTGAAATCGATGGGTATTGAAAGGAGACAGAGTCGTTCGCACAGAATAGTAAGGAAGAAAATAAATAAAGTTAGTTTACAAAGTCTTATTAAATTTGTTGTGTAGTTGAATTTATATTCAGTTTGTAATTAGACCAAAGGCATAAGACAAATTCAGATACAGAAGGATAGATACAGGTAACCAAATTTGTACGATATTCAATTTTTTTATAATTCAGTTTTATATATGTATTTCTGTTAGAGTTAGATATTCTGTTTTCGTGTAGTTCTCGAGAATGGAACCCGAATGGTCTTTCCCTAGCAGACCCTAAAGAACTAGTCTTCTCCCCCCATTCTGAATTTTTATTTTTTTAGGTTTTACGAGATGAAGACTTCCTGTGAACTAAACCACGGTCTAATGCTACACGCTTTGATCACTAAACGTAATAATGACACCCTTCCAAGTGAATTGGTATCCTTAATTAGAGGCAAATTGGACGGAGTAAGAAAAGAATCCAGGAACGAAAATAATATGTTACATTTTGGTAAAGGAAAATCAAAATCCGCAGTGAAAAGAAGAGCACAACACCTTGAAAGATGTCACAAATGCGGAAAATGGTCACACGAAGGAAAATGCTCGACGAATCAGACATATTCCAATACCGAATTCATTACTTTATGCAGAGATGGACCGTTCATATGTTTCGAAGAAAAAATGTTGAATGCTCGAGGTTATGCCTATGTAGCTATGGAAAACCAATTAGTCCGACTATCTTATGAGTGCGCTAAAGCAGGTCACTAAGAATTCTATTTCACAGGTAAGTATGTACCGTTTTTATGTTTATTTTTATTGCTTTTAACCTTTTGATAATAAACGCTAAATCGTTCGCTATAAAGTATTAAATTGGTATTCAATAAAATTAGGTTTTGCGACCAAAATTATTGAAATCATGCAAAATTTATTACATCACTGCGAAATTTACCGTTTATTCTTAAGGTATAAATATCTTTAATCATTCAACCCAAAATATTTCAAAAATTCGTCATGAGTTAAACTAGGTTATGGAACCGAAATTACTTTACCGAAAAGAGGGGCGTATATTTTTGATAATATTTGATTGATTAAAGTGGGATAAAAGATCAAAAAGATTTTTAATTTTATTTTTACTTTGTTTTTAAAATTAATATTGTAAACCTTTTAAAATCAATATATTTAAATTTATAAATATTTAAAAAATTAATATTTTTAATATAAGTTTGTATGTATAAAAACAAAAATATAATATAAATTTGGTGTGAATTTTTAATTTTAATAATATGAATTTTTAATTTTATGCATTTTAAATTTAAGTTTGGTGTGAATTTAAAAACAAAAATTTACTTAATTTCGCTAAGTTAAAAATTGATTTCTAAAAATTCGTCGTGAGTTGAAGACTGGGTCGTTGAATCGAAATTGCTCTACCCAAGGGAGGGACGAGAATTTTATTATCATTATTTTTAATCTTATTGAATTAAAGTATGCCAAAAACATTTAAAAAACCCAAAAATCTTTACTTTTAAAATCACGCTTTGAATTGACAAATTTTAAAATTTTGTCGAGGGACGGACTAGGACAACGATCCGAAACGCCCTCATCCTAAAAAGAAATAAAATTTTAATTTTTATTTAATTATATGTTTTAATAAGTATAAGGTTTAAAAAAAAAAAAGGAAAAAGTATTGTACCCGGACCCCATGCGATCGCATGGGGTTTGTACTGCAACTCCATGCGATCGCATAGAGCTGGAATCCAGGCCAGAAATATAAAAACCAGCGAGCTGTGTTCTGTCTCCACACTTACACACACATATACACACGAACACACACTCAAATCCTCACCAAAAATCACCAAATTTCACCGTAATTCGTCAAATGTCTTGCTCTAATCAGGCCTAGGTTCGAATTCTTCAACAAAAAGGTAAAAATTACACTCCTAAACTCTTAAAATTTCTAGTTTTTGTGATAATTACCAATATTATACCTAATTTAATTTTGTTAATTTCTAGTGTAATTAGAGTTAAATTGTTAGTATTTTATGCATGTATAACCTAGATCGATGCTATTTAACATTATTGGAAGCCAAAAACTTCAAAATTTTTAGAAATCTACGGTTTGTGTTCTTGAGCAATTTGGGGCTTTTTGATATAAACAGGTTATGGCCAATTTTTGTCATGATTTATTGCTAAATTAAGTAGTGTAACATGTTTAGGTAGCTAAATGATCCAAACATTGATCCTAAACATGATTTTTGGAGATTAAAGTAGACTTTTTAAGTCTAAAATTCATGAACTTGATTAATTTGATATAATTGTCATTTGAGACTTGTTTAATTGTTTGTAATGACTATTTTGACATGTTATTTGAGTTAAATGCTTATGAACTTTGTATACATTTTCATATAGGCTTATTTGAAAAAGTGTAGAATTAATAAAATAGTGAAAATGTGTATAAGTTTAATTTTGATTTAACATGTTATTGTAATTGTTTCAAGTTGTTATTTTGCTAACACTAATGCATATTTAGATGCACAAATTTTGTGTTTAATGTGTTTTGCAGAAAACCGATACTGCTGGTGCTTCATCATCATCTAGACAACCACAACAAGAACCTGATCCAGAATATGAGCCGCAATACGAGCCAGAACCTGAACAAGAACCACAACAGGAACAACAACATCAACCTGATCAACATGTACCTTATTATGATCCGCTACAATTTGTTGATGCCTTCACAGTATTTCCAATACATCCGCCAGTAGAATACACGACGATTCCTGAACATACGTTGCATCCTAATCTAAGATTCGATAGAAGCTGGAGAGATTACCCGGCATATCAAAGTAATAAATTCAAATTAGTAACGAAAGATGTAGAGGTGCCTAGGGTAATTGATTGGAATCCTTTGGAAACGGTACATCTAGCTGACCGTGTTAGACTGCTACTGATTCAAAGGTATGGCAGTTCTTCTTTTACCAATTGGAAACATCTATTCACCATTCGTAGACCTGTATATAAGGAATGGTGTGTCGAGCTTATGAGTACTATAGCATTAAATGCAGATGTAGATAAGCTAGATGATAGAAGTTTTCTTAGATTTATACTTGGCCGTAGGATGTACAGGATGTCCATGCTGGACATGGCCAGGGCTTTGCAGATATATACGCCCGCTGAATTACTACTACCCGATTGTATTAATTTGATTTATCGTGGTGAAAGGGTAGATAGGAATTTTGATGCGAACGCCGTCTGGAGGCGTATGTCAGATTATAATGTTTTTGGGCGGGCAGGAACACATACCTACTTACATATTAACAGAGCCGAGCTTCGTATAATTCATAGATTTTTAGCTAACTCGATTACACAGAGAGGTCACAACAAGGAAAAATTGACCTTACATGATTTATTTTACCTAAAGTGTATTCGAGACCCAAGAGGCTTTGTTAATATCCCTTACTGTATTGGTTTTTATTTATCTAAAATGGTGGAAGGAATACAGGAAGGGGGGATAATTGGAGGAGGTATTTTTGTTACTCTCATTGGAGAGTATTTAGGTGTAGATAGGGACCAAGGGGGCCCACTTTTGGTATGTAGAGAACAGGTTGAGCCTTTAGGATTAAAGAGTAGACGCAATCAGGCAGTACCCTATGAAGGTAGTCATCCTCAGGTAGAGAGGTTCAGACGAGGAAATGGAGGAAACGGATGACATTAGGGATGTCATTCGGGAGGCTATGACTGATGTCTACCAGTGTGTAGATGAGGTAGACATGACAAACGCGGAGAGATTTCGTCAGATGGAGCAGTGGCAAGCCCGGAATTATTACGAGCATTCCAGACAATGACATCATGATAGATGGGACTATCATCAGTGTCAGATTATGAGTCGGCTGTCACCTCAGGAGCACTACATCCCGACCCGACCAGCTTACTATCCTCCACACCAGCCCGAGATGAGACTGCCATTTACTCTCTACGACCCTAACCAGGCATACCAGTACACCTATCACCAACCATGGAACCCGGACGACGACATGAACTGGAACCCCTATCCAGATTGATTTAGTTCTGGTTGGTAATTTATATGATTTTTAATTTTATTATTTCTGTTTATTTATGTTTAAACACATTATATTATGATACTTTTATTGTAATGTTTAATATTTTTATTTGTTGTACTAATGTTTCATATTTGATTTGAAAGTGGGATTTTAAGTCCATTTTAAATTACCATGCATGTTTATATTTGTATTGTATGTATTTTATTTCATGTATACAACAGGGTAAAACAGCGCATTTTCAAAGACTGGCATTAAGTTCAGCAAAAGCTAGTACTTTTGACGACAAAACGAAAAACAAATGTGATGTAACAACAAGATGGAATGAACAAATGATGTGCACCATTTATCATTCAACAAACAAACGCCAATATATTTGGAAACTTTGGTAAAATTTAATCATTTTTCTACGCTAATTACCCTCAATAATTTAAATTGTTACTGATTTCTTGCAAATGAGGGCATTGCAAGATCTTAAGTGTGGGAAGGGGTTAAATTCTTTCGGATTTTTAAAATTTTTACCTTATACACTTGGTTACCATTAAAAATACTAGTAATGCAGTAGTTGTATTAGAATCTAGTGCTCTCTAATAATAAAGAACAGCCCTAGTCTTATATACTGACTACCCAATTCTAGTAAAATTTTCATAATTTTCAATTAAATGAATTCAAAATCATGTTTATACATATTTATGAACGATAAAACTAGGTGTTAACACCGAAATTATTGTTATCTCGGAAAGGACATAAATTGAGAAACAGCCTAAAATGTTAGAATTCATTTAAAATGGAATAGAGGACAATAAAAAGGCAAATAAAAGAAAATAAAAGCCTGGTGTGGGAAAATTTACCAAGTTATTTAAAACATATATCACATATTTTTGTACAAATAACTGAAGATACTTTTGCTTTGGACTAATATAAACAGTTTTACCCAATTTACTGTAATATATTTGAAAGAAAGATGGATCTACACGATGAATCAATTCCATCATTAAAAGGAAGTAAAGTCTTTCGAAAAAGAAACGCGCTTCTTGATTTAGGTCAGGAAGTTGTCGTCCAGACCAGTTGTAGAGTCTACGAAAAACCTTGAAAAGTTTTCTCGAAAATCAGCTGGAAATTCACGGACCTCAGCATCAAACAGGGTCGCCAAGTGGTCAGACTTATCCTAACTATGAGAGGATCTGTCTCGTAAAATGTGGAGGACGCCGTGCAAATTAGCTTGATAAGACTAATGAATCAGATATCCAGAAAGGATAATCTCCTTAAAGATCAAAAATCAGCTTTTAAGCCTGATATTACTCAATCCTTGAGATTGACTTTTAAAGATTGAGAATTACAAACTCATGGAATTCGATGATATCTAAACTCGAGCTTGAACGAGAAAATGTTTTGATCAAATTATAAACCGATTTGTTTTCTGAAAACCCATTTTTAATGCATTCATTACTAATGTATGTAAAATTCTAGGAATTCACCTGGAATTCATTAGGTCACCTGAACCAAATCGGGTGTCAACCGTCAGAACGGTGGTTGCATAGCAAGGTCGAAGACAGGACCTTGTGCCAGACCGAAAAACTATAGGGTGAGCTTTACTATTGCTCCTACCAAGGATAGTAATTGCATCCGACACGTTATAGACCATAATTAAAAGCATGTCAGGGGACATTGCCTTAACAGTTGCTTGTTCAACGCTTTCCTTTACAACCGGACGGTAGTTTACCGAAAGGTAATATACGAAGGAAGTATACTAGACGTGTTGCTTTCCCAATACAAGGTTAGCAAGTGGGTGACACAAAACCGCAAGTTTTGACCTAAAATTTTTAAATCTGAAACCCACCAAACCCACAAAAACATTTTGCAAACACTGGTGAAGGGTTATTCCGGAAAACTTATCTAGGGTAAAAGCTAGATCGTATTTTCAAAAGATCAAATGTTTCCATAAAGATCCAATTTCCTTAAGGATCTAAATTTTTATAGTCACGTGGGACTGTAAACCACATCGTTACTACCATTGTTTATACCGCCGTATAGAAATCACTGATGTACAAAGTGTGAAGAATAAAGAAGTGATTCTAGTATTTTTATTTCAAGACTATATTGCTTGAAGACAAGCAACGCTCAAGTGTGGGAGTATTTGATAATGCTAAAAACGAACATATATTTAATAGCATTATCCCTCAAGGAATACAAGCTTTTAGTTGCAATTGTTCTATTTACAAGTGATATTCATTTAAATAATTAAAGGTGCACACAAAATACAGATTCGACGAATTGAAGATGCAAACGACCAAAAAGCTCAAAAGTACAAAGTACAATCAAAGTGGTTCCAATTATTGATGAGAAACGTCTCAAAATTACAAGAGTACAAGATGCGAAACGCAAAATACAAGATATTAAATTGTACGCAAGGACGTTCGAAAAACCGGAACTGGGACCAGAGTCATCTCTCAACGCTCGACGCAACGGACTAAAAATTACAAGTCAACTATGCACATGAATATAATATAATATATAATTAATTCTTAAAATTAATATAAACGTCGGCAAACAAGAAAACAAACTTATGTGAGCCGGTACCTACCTCCATGCGATCGCATGGCCTGTAGGCTTGTTTTCCATGCGATCGCATGGGCCACTTTTTGTGGCCACATGCCTATAAATTTCGCGGTTTTGCTCGAACTTTAACACATCTTTTTCCTTTCATCTATCAATGTATATATATTTATATTTATATTATAATTTTAATTTTAATTTTAAATTATAATAATATGGGTATGTTAGCGAATGTCGTAAGGGTATAAGTCGAAATTCTGTTCGTGTAACGCTACGCTATTTTTAATCACTGTAAGTTATGGTTAATGTTATTTTTAATTTAATGTCTCATAGCTAAGTTATTATTATGCTTATTTAATGCCGAAGTAATCGTGATGTTGGGCTAAATATTAAAATTGGGTAATTGGGCTTTGTACCATAATTGGGGTTTGGATAAAAGAACGACACTTGTGGAAATTAGACTATGGGCTATTAATGGGTTTTATATTAACTAAATGATACCTCGTTGATTTAATATATAGACTTATAATTTGACGTATTTATATATAACCACATACGCTTGACTGGGTACGGTGGGCGGGATATCTATAAATACCAATAATTGTTCATTTTACCGGACACGGAACTGGATTAATAGTTAATAGACTTGTTGAAACAGGGGTGGATTATATTCAAGGGTAATTGGTGTAATTGTTAACAAAGTAGTAAAACCTTGGACTACACGCACTCCATAACCTGGTGTATTCATTAAACAAAGTATTAAGATCTTGTTACAATTCGAATCCCCAATTAGTTGGAATATTTAACTTCGAGAATAAGAA
This sequence comes from Rutidosis leptorrhynchoides, assembly GCF_046630445.1. Lineage (NCBI taxonomy): Eukaryota > Viridiplantae > Streptophyta > Magnoliopsida > Asterales > Asteraceae > Rutidosis > Rutidosis leptorrhynchoides. The sequence goes on from NC_092336.1 coordinate 377,046,874, forward strand.
TAATTTGACGAAGACTTTCGCACTTTATGATTATGACTGATGGACTATTATGGATAAATCCGTATGGACATATTGAATAATCCAGGACAAAGGACAATTAACCCATGGGAATAAACTAAAAATCAACATGTCAAACATCATGATTATGGAAGTTTAAATAAGCATAATTCTTTTATATCATATTTAATTGCAATTTTATTTTATCGCACTTTTATTTATCGCAATTTCATTATCGTTATTTACTTTACACTTTAAATTAAGTTATATTTATATTTTACATTAGGTTTTAACTGCGACTAAAGTTTTAAAATTGACAAATCGGTCATTAAACGGTAAAAACCTCCTTTATAATAATAATAATAATAATACTACTTATATATATTTTTGTATTTTTACTAATATAGCGTTAAGCTTGTTTAAAAGATCCCTGTGGAACGAACCGGACTTACTAAAAACTACACTAATGTACGATTAGGTACACTGCCTATAAGTGTTGTAGCAAGGTTTAGGTATATCCATTCTATAAATAAATAAATATCTTGTGTAAAATTGTATTGTATTTAATAGTATTTCGTTGTAAAAATAATACTATTTCCTAGCACACCTCGCACACATCAGCGACTATAGAAAGATGTTTTAGAGAGAGAAGTGAAGAAGGTATGTGTAAAAATGGATGACAAAGACTCTTTAAATAGACTTGAGTTTTGCCTGCAAATGGCTGGCAATCCGTTTGGCAAGCCGTTTGGCAGGCCGTTTGACAAGCCGTTTTTCAAGGCCGTTTGCCAGGGCAAGCCGTTTTTTATGCCCATTTGCTGGCAGGCCATTTTCCCTTATGGCAGGCCGTTTGGCAAGCCGTTTGCTGGATCGTAACTTGTCATTCACTATTTTCGCTCTAGAATCTTCTTTTTAACTCCATTTCTGACGATTCTTGCGCTCACGCGTTTGTAATTAAATATCCTACCACATGAGATTAAGTAAATAAAATTTTCCAAAAATTATTAAATAAGTTATTTTAAACGCGAGTTAATCGTCTTAGCCGGTTTTGCTCGTTTTTCCCCATTTTCACCCGTTTTTAGTGATTCTTGAAACATAGCCTTTGTAATTAATAAATCTACCAAATTAACTAACAAAGTTATTATTTTGGCGATAAAGTTTGGAACTTTATGGTTTTAGAGCTCAATATCAGGGGTAAAAACGTGACTTTTTGGCCGATATCAAATATCTCACACTTTGACTTTGCTTGTCCTCAAGCAAACGTGTCTTTTATTTTGAGTTCAAGGGTGATTCTGAGGTTTATGTTCTATTATTCAAGTGGATTGTTATTTATTATAGGAGCAAAATCAGACAAACAGTCTTCTAAAAGGGTAGAAACTATCTCTGCAAGCATGATGGGAGGTTACATGACTTTGGCTTCCTTACACGGATCACTCAAATCACTCAAGTGCTTGGGGTTTCCTATCAATCTATGAATTCGCTCATAGCCAGTCATGTTGCAAGTATTGTCATAGGCTTGACCATGAATCAAATCTCCACCGGTTAGATAAGGACGACACTGATCTTCTCCCTAATCATTCGTTCAAGAGGAAGAGCGGGTTTAAAGGTTGGTTTGCGGAGAAAAGTGAATGTTTTGATATGGCAAAAAGGGTGATTTTTCGAATCTTTGAAATGTTAAGAGATTCGATAGATTTCGGTTTTATGAGGATATATTTTTTTTTAGGAAAGATGATACTCTTTTTTTTTTGTTGAAGAGTTCCTTTATAGGGTGCTAAATTTCAGCGAAGACTTTGCTTTTTTCTGCAATCCTCCTGGGTCACAATCATCATTTTCTTGAGGGATCAATGCTTTTATCCAAAGACTTTTCTCTTCTTTATTTTTGAGACTTTGCTCAACAATTTTTTTTTTCATATCCCATCTTCATAACTTTTTCTATTTCTTCTTGTGCCCAGAGAGAAAGGTATTTCACCAGAAATAGGTCTTTTTGACCCATCAAAAACAGTCTGGAATTTTGGAATTTTTCGACAATGTTTGAAGTAAACTTGGTCGATATATCTCTTTGAATTTCTAGATTTTGAAATTGAGAAAGGAAAGAGGGTGGAAAAGGTAACGTATTTGATAGTGATTTTGGGGGTGAGTATTCTTTGATTCATCAGCTCTTTGGCGGGAGTTGGTCGGTTTTAAATGCGTGGAGTGGAAACGAAAATGGATGGTTTTTGTCTTCTCTATTCAGAATGATTTCGGAAGGAGTATCGCACCTACACCATGTATGGTACTTACTAACCATTGGCCTTGAACTGTATGTCAAGGTTAAGTTCTAACTCTAAATGCTAACATCGACACTCTCAACGGAAAAGATAGTGAAGCATTAAAAATGAATGCTTATTAGGCCATTTTTGGGGTGCCTCACAACAATTATATTGGGTCGATAATGCTTAGTCATGCAATGCTCTTTTAGAGAATCGGTTCATCCTTAAGAAGATTTATGTCCTCATTTGTCTTAATTTTAGAACAAACACGCTTGATTTTCGAAAGTACTTTTTCAGAAAGTATCATTAAGTCAAAATATTTGAAAATTTTACGTTGAGGAAAAAGAATCTAGATAGTAGGTATACTCGAAAATCTTAGTAAAATTTTAAGTTAAGAACATTTTTCGAGCATCCCATAGCTAATTACGGTGTACTACACCGCTATCCCACACTTAGAGGAACATTGTCCATAATGTTCATTCTTAGATTTTAGGGAGCTAAAATCCCACGCTTAGAGTTTGAACATGTCGAAAAATGTATCTTAGTGATAAGCTTAGGATAGGGTATAGTTTAAGGATATAACGAAGCAAAATAAATAAACGAAGAGAAAGAAACGATTTACTCCCCTTGGGTGCAGCTGTGAGCTGAGGATCTGAAGGCAAACTGATCGGAACCATCTTTTGCTGGATTCGAATCGGTCTTCTTGAAGTGTACTCGAGCTCATTAGGGCGTTCTCACCCTCCATACACCATCCACCAATAACTTGCAATGAAATAATCAACGGGTTTCCTTGTCGTTTCATCATTATTCAAAGAGTCTCCACCACAAATATCAATAACTGTCTATTACTTGTAAAAATGGAAATGATCAAACCTAGACATGTGATTAAGCTTTATTCAAGTTTTTAAATAACTTTTTAATCAAAACGCAAATCAGTGTATGACTAAAAAGATTAATCCCACACTTAAAGTGTTAACTGCCTTTAATTTTAAGACTTTTGAAATAATGTAGTAATTATTTCACTTAAGCCCAAGTCAAGTAGGAGAGTGAATTCTTCCTAAGAGATGTTGAAAATTTTATTTTAAGTTTCACTTTTCACTTATTCAATTAACTTAATTATCCTAATGTAACTACTACTAAAGCTATAAAAATAATAAACACACGGGTTGCCTCCCGAGAAGCACTTGTTTTTGTTCGAGTCACGAGCCTGACTCTAGCCTTATTTATCAGGAAATCTAGGTGGCTCCCTTGCATCCATCAGTAGACACAAGAGGTAATATTGGAACATACCGATGATATTGAAGCGGACATAGAATAAATTATGTCCAATGAGAGGAGAAGGTGATTTGAAGTGAATACTTTGTTTAACTTGAGGTATAACAAAGCTATCAATTTATTCTACCTCCTTTATTTATGCGGGTTGGTCAAAGGGGTCCTCATCACTCCATGATGTATATGTCACTATGTATTTGAGTGATGGTTTATATGGTAGCCCTGACGCAAACCCGTCTTTCTTCTCTGTGATTTCAGATTGGTTGTAATGTTGTTCTCTGGGCATGGAGGTGGGAAAATGTCCATTGACGTCACCAATACAGTAACAACATTAGAAACTACTTCAATGCTAGAATTCTCCATCTCTTTCTTCTTATCCGGACTCTCCATTTCTATTTCTTCATCTACCTCCTCGTCACTCTGGTCGGGAGCTTCAAGTATAATTGGTTCAGAGAGTTCTTCTAAAATGAAATCCTCTCCAGTCATTAAAAGATCAAAATAAGGTGGAAATGAAGATTAGGTTAGTGTGGAGTGATTATTCTTCTTGTCTTCTACTTCTATCTTCTTCTCTTCATTCTCGAAATAAAAGGTGACTTTCGTAGTGGAGATGGTATTTATTTCCACGTTCTCATCAGAAGGACATACAGACTCGTCGATCGTGAAAGTGACCTCTTCTCCACGGGCTCTCAAGGTGATAGTCCGTGGATAAACGTCAACGATCGCTTTGGCTGTATTCATGAAAGTCCTTCCTAAGATGATAGGGCTTTCCATGCCTTCTTTATAGTCCATAACCACAAAGTCGGTCAAAAAAAGGAATTTTTCGACCTTAACCATGACGTTCTCAGCCATTCCCTTAGGATATCTAGTGGATTGGTCAGCTAGCTGGATGCTCATTTTGGTAGGGTTAAGGTTTCCAATTTTGAGTCTCTGAAACAGTGAGTTGGGCATGAGATTGATGCTGGCACCAAGGTCAGCGAGAAAATAGATAGTACCAGTTTGTTAGATAGAACAAGAAAGGGTAAATCGTCCGGTATCCGGCCCCTAGTTTTTCAGGAAGAGTATTTAAGAGAATGGCTGAAAAATCCGCGTTCAGCGGGACATTAGGTACTTCGGGTACTTTATCCTTGGTTGATAGGAGCTTACTGAAATACTTCTTACTATGAGGATTTTCAGACACAGTGTCCAAAAATTTACCGTCAAACTTGAAAGATTTCATCTTGTTATGTCTTTGCTTGAGACAGCCCGGGAATGGAATGAGTGTTTTCCCATCGGGTTTAGGTGATGACTCAATGACTACTACCGAACGGGTATTAGTTAGTTTCTTCTCCTTATAAGAAACTGAAGGTTGGCTATGTGTCACCTTTGAGTCATTTTTAGGACAACCTAGAGAATCGAGACGTTGATTTAAGGTGGCTTATTTGATTTTCAAGACTCCTCAAATGATTAATCATGACTAAGTCATCCGCATCTTGTCTTGCTGTAATCATGTTGATGATTCGCAGTAGGACATCGTCTGGACTTATCTCTGGCGGGGTAATGGGTTTGGTAGGTTGGTTTTGTGGATGAGCTGGGATATGGTCAGAATATACAATAGAGTAGTCAAATTCAGCTTCGTAAACCTTGGCTGGATGTGGGTTAGTACAATTCTGGCATAATTGTACTTGAGACACATGTTGCGGGAGTTTCTTCAGCTCTCCGACTTCTTTGGTGAGGGTTTCTATTTGTTCCGAGAGATATTTTATGGTTTTGATAGGATCGGAGGTGGAAAGCGGTGTTGCTGATGAAAGGTGCTCTTCCGTGTTCCAATCGTGATGGTGCGTAGTCATCTCCTTGATCAATCTCCTCGCCTCGTCTGCAGTGAATTTCATGAAGTTACTTTATGAAACAACATCAAGAGTAGACTGGTTGTTCTGGTTTAGTCCTTTGTAGAACGTTAAAATTTGAACAGAGCTCTCAAGATGGTGGTTCGGGCATCTTCGAAGCAAATGTTTGAATCTCTCCCATGCATTGTACAAAAGAATTTTTAATTACAATCTTTATGAAAACATATGTACATATATATTTTCTTCTGATGTAATCATGGATTTAATGAGTTAATATGACATTAAACTCATCTGGTTTACGGTTAGAACTAGAGTACATAATCTCTAAAATATTAGAGTTTACATAATCATCATGTCGAACGAAGATCAATGATGTAGAACATCATGTAGATCGAAGATAATCGATGTAGAACAAGATTATGCTCGAGGTATAGATTGCGATGTTGAGGCGTGTGTTGTTGAAACTTGGGTTGTTGGTGGTACTGGTGTTGATGTTGGTAGTACTGTTGGTACCGGTGATGTTGCTGAAGCTGGTACGTTTTGCACCATATTTTCCAAGGCTATAATTCGGGCGCGAAGCTCGTTGACTTCTGCTATTACTCCGGGATGATTGTCGGTTCGGTCAGGCGGAAGAATAAGATCTAAGATTCGAGATAGTATATAATTATGATGAGATACTCTGGAAATATGAGAGAAAATGGTATTACAAACAGGTTTGCCGGTAAGTGCTTCAGCGTCTTCCCCAAGAGGGGAATGTGGTGGATGGAAAGGATCGCCTTCTTCGCGTCTCCATCGGTTAAGTCGTCTACGAACCCATCCCCAATTCATCCAGAATTGAAGATGACTAGTTTGGTTGATCCATTTCATTTACACTACTTTCGGAGCTTAGGTGAATATCCATGTCGGAATAGCTGTCAGAATAACTATCGGAATAGCTATCGGAATCTGAGGGACTCGAACTAGTTGAGGGATTCATCTCGTACGATCAGTGTAGTGACCTGAACTTTTCCATGATTATTCCATGATTATATATTAAATGAAAACTATATTTGCATGATTAAATGTTTCCAACATGTTAAGTAATCAAACTTGTTAAGACTTGATTATTTGAAATGAGTTTCATGTAGACAATTGACCACCCAAGTTGACCGGCGATTCACGAACGTTAAAACTTGTAAAAACGACATGATGATATATATATATGGACATATATATGGTTAACATGAGATTATGATAGGTAAGTATCTCACTAAGTATATTAACAATGGGTGATATACATAAAAAATGAGAATATTGAATTATGAAGCTCGAAACGATATACATAACAATTATCGTTGTAATAGTATTTTAACATATATATATGATGTTAAGATATATTCATACACCATGTTATCATGTTAACATAACAATTTAACATCTCATTTAAGTATAATAACAATGAATTAATTACATTTAACAAGATCGTTAACTTAAAAGTTAACTTAAAGGTTTCAAAACAACACTTACATGTAACGACTAACGATGACTTAACGACTCAGTTAAAATGTATATACATGTAGTGTATTTAGATGTATTAGTACACTTTTGAAAGACTTCAATACACATATCAAAGTACTTCTACTTAACAAAAATGCTTACGATTACATCCTCATTCATTTTCATCAACAACTCTACTCGTATGCACCCGTATTCGTACTCGTACAATACACAGCTTCTAAGATGTATATACTATTGGTATATACACTCAATCATCAGCTCCTTAGCAGCCTATGTGAGTCATTAAACATGTGGGAACCATCATTTAGCTACTAGCATAAAATATCGCACAAAATTACATAAATATTATAAATCATTCATGAATTATTTATATGAAAATAAAATTACATATCCTTTATATCTAATCCATATACCAAGACCAAAAACACCTACAAACACTTTCATTCTTCAATTTTCTTCATCTAATTAATCTCTCTCAAGTTCCATCTTTAAGTTCTAAGTGTTCTTCATAAATTCTACAAGTTCTAGTTTCATAAAATTAAGAATACTTCCAAGTTTACTAGCTCACTTCCAATCTTGTAAAGTGATCATCCAACCTAAAGAAATCCTTGTTGTTTATAGTAAGATATCATTCTAAATCAAGGTAATACTCATATACAAACTTTGATTCAATTCCTATAACTATAACTATCTTAATTCGAGTGATAATCTTACTTGAACTTGTTTTCGTGTCATGATTCTACTTCAAGAACTTTCAAGCCATCCAAGATTCTTTGAAGCTAGATCATTTCTTGTCACTTATAGTAGGTTTACCTACTAAAATTGAGATAGTAATGATGTTCATAACATCATTCGATTCATACATATAAAACTTTCTTATTCGAAGATTTGAACATGTAATCACTAGAACATAGTTTAGTTAATTCTAAACTTGTTCGCAAACAAAGTTAATCCTTCTAACTTGACTTTTAAAATCAACTAAACACATGTTCTATATCTATATGATATGCTAACTTAATGATTTAAAACCTGGAAACACGAAGAACACCGTAAAACCGGATGTACGCCGTCGTAGTAACACCGCGAGCTGTTTTGGGTTAGTTAATTAAAAACTATGATAAACTTTGATTTAAAAGTTATTCTTTTGGGAAAATTATTTTTCTTATGAACATGAAACTATATCCAAAAATCATGGTTAAACTCAAAGTGGAAGTATGTTTTCCAAAATGGTCATCTAGACGTCGTTCTTTCGACTGAAATGACTACCTTTACAAAAAAGACTTGTAACCTGTATTTCCAACTATAAAATTATACTTTTTCTTTTTAGATTCATAAACTTAAGTTCAATATGAAACCATAGCAACTTGAATCACTCAAAACGGAATTAAAACGAAGAAGTTATGGGTAAAACAAGATTGGAAAATTTTTCTTGTTGTAGCTACGTGAAAATTGGTAACAAATCTATATTAATCATATCCTAGCTAACTCATATTGTATTATACATGTATTCTAATATATTATGTAATCTTGGGATACCATAGACACGTATGCAAATGTTTTGACATATCATATCGCACCATTTATATATATTATTTGGAACAACCATAGACACTCTATATGCAGTAATGTTGGAGTTAGCTATACAGGGTTGAGGTTGATTCCAAAAATATATATACTTTGAGTTGTGATCTAGCCTGAGACGTGTATACACTGGGTCGTGGATTGATTCAAGATAATATATATCGATTTATTTTTGAACATCTAACTCTGGACAACTAGTTGTAGGTTACTAACGAGGACAACTGACTTAATAAACTTAAAACATTAAAACATGTTAAAAATGTTGTAAATACATTTTGAACATACTTTGATATATATATATATGTACATATTTGTTATAGGTTCGTGAATCGACCAGTGGCCAAGTCTTACTTCCCGACGAAGTAAAAATATGTGAAAGTGAGTTATAGTCCCACTTTTAAAATCTAATATTTTGGGATGAGAATACATGCAGCTTTATAAATGTTTTACAAAATAGACACAAGTACGCAAAACTACATTCTATGGTTGGATTATTAAACCGAATATCGCCCTTCAAGTCTGGTAGCCTAAGATTTAGGGAAATGACCCCTAATTGACGCGAATCCTAAAGATAGATCTATTGGGCTTAATAACCCCCATTCAGGTTATGGATGGTTTAGTACTTCGAGATTATTATACAGACGATAGGTTCTGTTTGGGGATATTCTATGCATTAAGTTAACGTCGGTTACCAGGTGTTCAATCCATATGAATGATTTTTATCTCTATGCAGTTTGCGAAATGCCTAATATGAGATGTATATTTATGGAAAAATGAAATCTTGTGGTCTATTATTATGATTTGATAATATATAGGTTAAACCTATAACTCACCAACATTTTTGTTGATGTTTTAAGCATGTTTATTCTTAGGTGATTATTAAGAGCTTCCGCTGTTGCATACTAAAATAAGGACAAGATTTGGAGTCCATGCTTGTATGATATTGTGTAAAAACTTCATTCAAGAAACTCATTTTGATGTAATATATTTTTATTGTAAACCATTATGTAATGGTCGTGTGTAAACGGTATATTTTAGATTATCATTATTTGAAAATCTAGGTAATGCTTTTTAAACCTTTATCGATAAAATAAAGGTTATGGTTGTTTTAAAAATGAATGCAGTCTTTGAAAAACGTCTCATATAGAGGTCAAAACCTCGCAACGAAATCAATTAATATGGAACGTTTATAATCAATATGAACGGGACATTTCAGTTGGTATCCGAGCATTGGTCTTAGAGAACCAGAAAATTTACATTAGTGTGTCTTATCGAGTTTGTCAGGATGCATTAGTGAATCTGGACTTCGACCGTGTTTTCTTTAAAAATGATTGCTTAATATTTTTTTTTTTAGAAACTACAAATTGTAACATGTAAATATTATGTGATATATTAATCTCTTAACGTGTTTGATATTGTGTGATAGATATCTACCTCTAGTATAAATCCCATCGACTCACCTAATAATAATGAAGAGTCGAATATATTTTGGGAAGATTCACAAATTCCCGAAGAGGAACCGGAAGAAGAGAAACCGGAAGAGGAGGAACCAGAAGAAGAGGAACCGGAAGAAGAAGAGGTTCCGGAGGAAGAAATATTGATACCTACAGTAAATCGATTAAATAAAAGAAAATCCTCAATCAACGGACCAAAGTTAATAATGGTCAATGGTGTTTCCACCGAGGAAGCAAAATATTGGGAAGATTACCAATTTTCCGATGAATCGGATCCCGATGAGGATTCCGATGATGTTATAGAAATGTAACAACCCAACCCGATATACAAACGATCACACGGAAATATTAAATAAAAAAAAAATTTCTTTGTTCAGCAGGTGGCGCGGCGCGCCATTCCCGTGCGCGGCCCGCAGAATGGGTCTGGCAGCCCGCTGTCCAAAAAAGTCCCAAATGCGAAAATGTTTGACCACTTCCCGACGTAGTTAAACAAAATGCTTTTCACAATACATTAATATAAGTAAAACCATCATGTTTCAATAATAAAATTGAGTTTTACGACACCGGGCCCACATATGCCCAAATTACCCCTTGATTACAAAATACAAGTTCAACCCAAATGAGTTTAAGTTCCAACAAAACTACGAGCATGATGTTGGGGATAAACTACCCAATCCTAGGTCGAATCCAAAAGTGATCCATGCAAGCATCAAAAGCGAAAATCGTCTAATCCCGAGCATACCCTTGCCAAATCCGCTTCCGTACCTAAAAATGTAAACAACGAGAGGGTAAGCTAATGCTTAGTAATGCAATACTTATACATATACATATGTAATTTACCTACACGCATCCACTTACAATACCATGCAAAGAAAATGCATAAACGAGCTAGCAACACCAAACATACGACTAGCAACAATGTTAGTATATAAACCGTCACAATAATATACTACAATCACAACAATGCATAAATATAACAAACCGTTCCCCGCTATGGCACTACCGACTTGTAGACGACCAATAACATCGAGTCTCACTCGTAAGATGCCACCGACTTGTGACTCATCATAAGGTGTCACCGACTTGTGAATCACCAAAGGGTGTCACCGACTTGTGAACTACCCACCAATATCTATGGATCACCGACTTGTGAACGCCATGTGACATCATCGACTTGTGAAGCTCCACCAATAAGTGTCACCGACTTGTGAAGCACTATAGGGTGTCACCGACTTGTGAATCACCCGCCAATACATACGAGGTCACCGACTTGTGAACCTCCAAGAGGTTCACCGACTTGTGAATCTCCTAACGAGACACTACCGACTCGTAGTTCTCTTCACCCATAGCCTTAATAAGTCACCAACTTGTGACATAATGCCCAATACTCACGATGTGGCGCCTAAGGCCCACATCGCGTACGAGTAAATAAACCACATACATACATGTATAAATATTCCACTCAACTTGTCGCCTTGAAGAATGCCACCGAATAATCCGCAACACACCGATGGAATGTACCTATTCCATTATCAAAAACACAACAACACAATTAGGGTGGATTTACAAATCAACCCAAATTGACAACTAGTGCAATTTCGACCCAAATGCACTTCCAAGCACAAACCGCGCCCAAACTAGCCAATAATCACTAACACAAGTGAGAATGGTCCTAATATGCCGATTAGACTCAATCATAGGCGTTAAACACCTATCTTGCCCAAAATTACACTTAAACCCTAATTTTGACCCATAAGAAGACAATATCGCGCCATTAGCAAGTTTTGACACCAAAACATATTTAACTCGGTTCTATACTTCAACTTAATCCGTTTTAAGTTTATAAACCTTATTAAATCAACAATTGGGTCATAATCATCAACAAACCCTAATTTTGACTCTAGTCAAAATTAGTCAACCACAAGAACCCTAATGGTCTCTAAAACATCAATAATCACTAATACTAGTGATTACACACTACTTTCAAGCCTTAAATATGGTTAAATCATTAACCAACCCAAAACCCGCCAAATATCAAAATAGCAAGTTTCCATAAACCCTCTTCATCAACTAAATGGGTTTTACAACTAACAATCTCAAACCCTAACTTGAATATCAAATCTAACAAATGAAATTCGGAGTTAGACCTTACCAATACTACCAAAACGTAGCTAGGAGTGAGATGAACAACTTTAAAACCATAGCTTTGGCGAGAATCCGACTCCTTCTTCTCCAAATCAAGCTCTCTCACTCTAGAACTCTTCCTCTCTCTAGATATGAATGAGATTGTTTGTGTGGGTGAGAAATGAGCTCCAATGGAGTTCTAGATCAGTTTTGATGACCCCAAACCGACCCCAAATGAAAAGACCAAAGTACCCCTCATTTAAACCCTTTAAAATGCTGAAAAATTGCATCAGACGCGATCGGAGCGCCGCTCTAAATGGTGGAGCGCCGCTCCAACCTACAGGTCAGTTTTTAGAAACTTGTTTTGGCCATAACTTTTTGACCGTAGCTCCGTTTTCGATGAATCAAATATCGTTGGAAACGTAATAAGATTTTCTTTCCAATGGCGAGGCTTTGAAACATCAACTCAAACTTTATTTGGGGTTGAAAAGATACGTACACACCTTGTCACTTCAGACAACGTCCAGTTTCCTTCGACGTTCGAGCAAGCAACACGTACACGCTTCGTACACTTCATACACACATCGTACACCATAAATACATTATGTACAATAAATATTTAGGTCTTACAACTCTCCCCCACTTAAATTGGATCGCGTCCTAGCGATCTAAACCTCATCCCGAACAAGGACAACACACTTTTCTCAAGTTTTCGTGTTCTCACACAACTCTACACCCCCTCGATGCCATCCTTGCATCCTATCGATCACTCTTTCTCGCCACCCAACGTTCTAAACACATAACCATCCTTCATGACTCCTTGGTGCACTCTAACTCACGACTTAGAGCTCCACCGTCAATCGACAACCCAATTGAATCATCCGCACCATGCACACGGTGATGGAATTTCTTGCAAGCCCTTCGGTATTCCAACCAAAGCACAACTCCACAATTTCCATAACCCATCCACGATTACCCAGTGAACCTCGTTTCGATCGTCCTTTAAAGATGATCTTAACACCTTTTGCACGTACAAGTCCCCAATACTTTAAGGGACTCACCCCCGAACGCACTCTATACTAATATGTCTCTACACGAGATAGTCGAAAATCAACACTCTACGTCCCTAGGTTACTCACAAAACGGGACGACTTCCGTCAATTGCTCAAACATGCCTACCAAACCGAGGGACCATCGTACCCTCCGAGTACATACTCCCCCACTTAGGGTTTTAACCCCACGCTATCACCGTCAAGATGATAATACCTTGTGAAATTTCAACATTTCAACAACACACATGACCGGTATCAACGTTGGTCATACTCAAAATCTTCAGCAGACTTACTACAAGATACTCGAACCTAGTCCTTTCGAATCGGTTAAACGTCAATGCCTGCTAATCGTCACAATAAACCATTATCGTACTTTCGTGTTTTCTCATTGGTACCCAAGTACAAAGTAATCACACCACCGGAGTGAAGCATTCCACTAGCAGGTATACGGAGGCACCTGACGCAGTGTTATGCAACTCCCATTACTACCATCGAGTCTCAAAAGCTCGACCCATACGGGGTCTATTCTCAGTGTCATATGTCACTTGACTACTCGAGGTTACACAATTCCAACGAACAATACGGCTCAACGCCCACAACTTTCTGGTGACACCCGCTCGTCACTATTCACCTAGGCCACACAACTAGCCTATTTACTTCTTAACTCAAGGAGATGCTTGGAACACCAAGACTTACACCCTAACTCGCACCGTCTCAACCGTTAAAACGGTTACTTACGCACAATCAAAGGTAGTCAACAACCATGACTATACTCGCACACATACATGGTCAACGTAAACGCCTCTCGAACGGTATACCATTACTACACTAACCCTTATGGAGAGCAATACAAGTAACCCTCTAATCAAATCGCGGTTACACCCGACTTGTTTAAGCCTCCAACACCGAAACGATTAACCCGACTTGGTTAGTCAAGCACGCCCGGTCAATCTACCTCGGCTAACCCTTAACAAGAATTGATTAACCTGGCTTGGTTAGTCAATCACCCTTGATCAATCCAGACCCGGTCAACACCTACAACAATTGATTAACCCGACTCGGTCAAGTCAAATACACTACGTCGACCCGCCTCGGTCAACACCTAACAACAATCGATTAACCCTATTTGGTTAAGTCAAACACACGCGGTCAACCTGACTTGGTCGAACCCTAAAAACAATTGATTAACCCGACTCGGTTAAGTCAAATCCACCCGGTTAACCCGACTCGGTCAACATCTAACATCTAATGACTAACCCGACTTGGTTAAGTCAAACACACTAGGTCAACCCAACTCAGTCAACACCTATCATCTAATTGATTAACCCGACCCGGTTAGTCAAACTCACTTAGTTAACCCGCCTCGGTCAACACCCAACATCTAATTGATTAACCCGACATGGCTAATCAAACCGCAATGGACTAACTCGACCTAGGTAGTCACTACAACACGCGGATAAACTCAATCATTACCCAAAATCACCCGCATAAAGATAGTACTAAAATCGAATAGTACCTGAATCAAGCGTCGCTAGATTTTCGCGCTCCGTCACTATTCCACTCGGGACATTTCGACTTCCGGTGTCCCTCCTTCCGGCACTTAAAACATGTGACCTTACCCGATGGACAATCACGAGACTTATGCCCCGTTTGCCCACAATTATAACATGCGAATTTAGAACCACCCGTGTCACTCATCTTTACGCTTCCGACACCTTCGGTAGCGCTTTTACTCTTCTTGTTCGAAAACATCGTCGCTTCGAACTTCCGTTTACTAACATCGGACACACTTGGCTTCGACACCTCCGGTTTGAAACCCCGAGCCAACTCAAATAACTCTTCAAAAGACTTAGCCATTCCCCGACTAATCTTACCCTTCAACTCGTCATTCATTGTACGGTAGAAATCTTTCATCAACTTGTGATCGTCACCAACATACTCCGGACAAAAACGAGTCTTTGCCAAGAAGGTAGACTTGAGAGTAACCAAGTCCATCGAACCTTGTCGCAAATTATGTAACTCGTCCCGGATTCTATCAAGATCGGAAGAAGTTCGGTACTCATTAAAGAACTCCTTTTTGAACTCATCCCATGACAAGCTCATACATTGTTCTTCGCCATACAATTGAATCTTGTCATCCCACCACAACTTGGCTTCTTGGCGCAACATACTAGAACCGTACCTCGTTTTCTTCTCGGGAGGACATTCACTAGTACGGAAAGCCCCCTCGATATCAGAAATCCAACAAGTGCTTTTCAATGGATCCCTCACCCCATTAAACATCGGAGGTTGAGCATCCTTGAAATTTTTGTAATCGAAGTCCCGCCTTCCATGTCCCCCATTACCATCACCCCCTTCACCACGAGGATAAATGTTTCTAGCTTCGAATGCCTCTTCGATCGCGGCATTTACTGGTTCGTTGATTAACTCGGTTACTTGCCCATCAACCGATTCCCGAAAAACCTTTCTAACATCCTCGAGAAACTCCGCTTTTTGACGTTTAAAGATGGCCTCAACCTTAACCGTGAATTCGGAGTCTTCGCCTTGATCTTCGCTAACTTTTTTGTTCCTTGTCATCATTCTAAGAAATGAACTCGGTTAGGAACGCAATACGAATAATTTACATAGACCGCCACAATCTATATTCACAATCATATAATATGCCAACGTTCGTACATCCCATCTAGTCCAATACTTGTTGTACATCACTTGCATGACTTGGCTTGCAACCGTAATAATGGTCGTGAAGCATTATTACGCTCACACGCCATGCCGAGCTCATGAATACAACAACCATATCGCTAGATATTCAACGCAAACAACATGATTAATAACAACATAATCAATACATAGCTAGTTCACCCATTCTCTAAGGCACTAACTAAAACCCGATCCGACCCGTAATCCTACAAGTCCCGCATAATAGCACACACAAAAGTCTAAGTCTAGGCGCCTATCTCAAGTCACCTAAATCCCTTAGACCATGCTCTGATACCACTTGTAACAACCCAACCCGATATACAAACGATCACACGGAAATATTAAATAAAAAAAAATTTCTTTGTTCAGCAGGTGGCGCGGCGCGCCATTCCCCTGCGCGGCGCGCAGAATGGGTCTGGCAGCCCGCTGTCCAAAAAATTCCCAAATGCGAAAATGTTTGACCACTTCCTGACATATTTAAACAAAACGCTTTTCATAATACATTAATATAAGTAAAACCATCATGTTTCAATAATAAAATTGAGTTTTACGACACCGGGCCCATATATGCCCAAATTACCCCTTGATTACAAAACACAAGTTCGACCCAAATGAGTTTAAGTTCCAACAAAACTACGAGCATGATGTTGGGGATAAGCTACCCAATCCTAGGTCGAATCCAAAAGTGATCCATGCAAGCATCAAAAGGGAAAATCGTCTAATCCCGAGCATACCCTTGCCAAATCCGCTTCCGTACCTAAAAATGTAAACGATGAGAGGGTAAGCTAATGCTTAGTGAATGCAATACTTATACGTATACATATGTAATTTACCTAGACGCATCCACTTACAATACCATGCAAACAAAATGCATAAACGAGCTAGCAACACCAAACATACGACTAGCAACAACGTTAGTATATAAACCGTCACAATAATATACTACAATCACAACAATGCATAAATATAACAAACTATTCCCCGCTATGGCACTACCGACTTGTAGTCGACCAATAACATCGAGTCTCACTCATAAGATGCCACCGACTTGTGACTCATCATAAGGTGTCACCGACTTGTGAATCACCAAAGGGTGTCACCGACTTGTGAACTACCCACCAATATCTATGGGTCACCGACTTGTGAACGCCATGTGACATCACCGACTTGTGAAGCGCCACCAATAAGTGTCACCGACTTGTGAAGCACTATAGGTTGTCACCGACTTGTGAATCACCCACCAATACATACGAGGTCACCGACTTGTGAACCTCCAAGAGGTTCACCGACTTGTGAATCTCCTAACGAGACACTACCGACTCGTAGTTCTCTTCACCCATGAAATGTCCCGTTCTTATTGATTAAAAACGTTCCATATTAATTGATTTCGTTGCGAGGTTTTGACCTCTATATGAGACGTTTTTCAAAGACTGCATTCATTTTTAAAACAAACCATAACCTTTATTTCATAGATAAAGGTTTTAAAAAGCTTTACGTAGATTATCAAATAATGATAATCTAAAATATCCTGTTTACACACGACCATTACATAATGGTTTACA
This sequence comes from Rutidosis leptorrhynchoides, assembly GCF_046630445.1. Lineage (NCBI taxonomy): Eukaryota > Viridiplantae > Streptophyta > Magnoliopsida > Asterales > Asteraceae > Rutidosis > Rutidosis leptorrhynchoides. The sequence goes on from NC_092336.1 coordinate 377,064,182, forward strand.
ATACAAATATGTTACAACAAAATAAGTTTCTTGAATGCAGTTTTTACACAATATCATACAAGTATGGACTCCAAATCTTGTCCTTATTTAAGTATGCGACAGCGGAAGCTCTTAATAATCACCTGAGAATAAACATGCTTAAAACGTCAACAAAAATGTTGGTGAGTTATAGGTTTAACCTATATATATCAAATCATAATAATAGACCACAAGATTTCATATTTCAATACACATCCCATACATAGAGATAAAAATCATTCATATGGTGAACACCTGGTAATCGACATTAACAAGATGCATATATAAGAATATCCCCATCATTCCGGGACACCCTTCGGATATGATATAAATTTCGAAGTACTAAAGCATCCGGTACTTTGGATGGGGTACTTGTGTCTATTTTGTAAATCATTTATAAAACCTGCATGTATTCTCATCCCAAAAATATTAGATTTTAAAATTGAGACTATAACTCACTTTCACAGATTTTTACTTCGTCGGGAAGTAAGACTTGGCCACTGGTTGATTCACGAACCTATAACAATATATACATATATATCAAAGTATGTTCAAAATATATTTACAACACTTTTAATATATTTTGATGTTTTAAGTTTATTAAGTCAGCTGTCCTCGTTAGTAACCTACAACTAGTTGTCCACAGTTAGATGTACAGAAATAAATCGATAAATATTATCTTGAATCAATCCACGACCCAGTGTATACGTATCTCAGTATTGATCACAACTCAAACTATATATATTTTGGGATCAACCTCAACCCTGTATAGCTAACTCCAACATTCACATATAGAGTGTCTATGGTTGTTCCGAAATATATATAGATGTGTCGACATGATAGGTCGAAACATTGTATACGTGTCTATGGTATCTCAAGATTACATAATATACAATACAAGTTGATTAAGTTATGGTTGGAATAGATTTGTTACCAATTTTCACGTAGCTAAAATGAGAAAAATTATCCAATCTTGTTTTACCCATAACTTCTTCATTTTAAATCCGTTTTGAGTGAATCAAATTGCTATGGTTTCATATTGAACTCTATTTTATGAATCTAAACAGAAAATTATAGGTTTATAGTCGGAAAAATAAGTTACAAGTCATTTTTGTAAAGGTAGTCATTTCAGTCGAAAGAACGACGTCTAGATGACCATTTTAGAAAACATACTTCCACTTTGAGTTTAATCATAATTTTTGGTTATAGTTTCATGTTCATAATAAAAATCATTTTCTCAGAATAACAACTTTAAAATCAAAGTTTATCATAGTTTTTAATTAACTAACCCAAAACAGCCCGCGGTGTTACTACGACGGCGTAAATCCGGTTTTACGGTGTTTTTCGTGTTTCCAGGTTTTAAATCATTAAGTTAGCATATCATATAGATATATAACATGTGTGTAGTTAATTTTAAAAGTCAAGTTAGAAGGATTAACTTTTGTTTGCGAACAAGTTTAGAATTAACTAAACTATGTTCTAGTGATTACGAGTTTAAACCTTCGAATAAGATAGCTTTATATGTATGAATCGAATGATGTTATGAACATCATTACTACCTTAAGTTCCTTGGATAAACCTACTGGAAAAGATAAAAATGGATCTAGCTTCAATGGATCCTTGGATGGCTCGAAGTTCTTGAAGCAGAATCATGACACGAAAACAAGTTCAAGTAAGATCATCACTTGAAATAAGATTGTTATAGTTATAGAAATAGAACCAAAGTTTGAATATGATTATTACCTTGTATTAGAATGATAACCTACTGTAAGAAACAAAGATTTCTTGAGGTTGGATGATCACCTTACAAGATTGGAAGTGAGCTAGCAAACTTGAAAGTATTCTTGATTTTATGTAACTAGAACTTGTAAAATATATGAAGAACACTTAGAACTTGAAGATAGAACTTGAGAGAGATCAATTAGATGAAGAAAATTGAAGAATGAAAGTGTTTGTAGGTGTTTTTGGTCGTTGGTGTATGGATTAGATATAAAGGATATGTAATTTTGTTTTCATGTAAATAAGTCATGAATGATTACTCATATTTTTGTAATTTTATGAGATATTTCATGCTAGTTGCCAAATGATGGTTCCCACATGTGTTAGGTGACTCACATGGGCTGCTAAGAGCTGATCACTGGAGTGTATATACCAATAGTACATATATCTAAAAGCTGTGTATTGTACGAGTACGAATACGGGTGCATACGAGTAGAATTGTTGATGAAACTGAACGAGGATATAATTGTAAGCATTTTTGTTAAGTAGAAGTATTTTGATAAGTGTCTTGAAGTCTTTCAAAAGTGTATGAATACATATTAAAACACTACATGTATATACATTTTAACTGAGTCGTTAAGTCATCGTTAGTCGTTACATGTAAATGTTGTTTTGAAACCTTTAGGTTAATGATCTTGTTGAATGTTGTTAATCCATTGTTTATTATAACAAATGAGATGTTAAATTGTTATATTATCATGATATTATGATATATAATATATCTCAGTATGATGTATATACAGTTAATTGTCGTTACAACGATAATCGTTACATATATGTCTCGTTTCGAAATCATTAAGTTAGTAGTCTTATTTTTACATATGTATTTCATTGTTAATACACTTAATAATATATTTACTTATCATTTAACATAATTAACCAAGTGTATCAATATCTTAATATGATTCATATGTACCTAGTAAGACGTTGTTATAACGATAATCGTTATATATATCGTTTTCGAGTTTCTTAAATTAATAGTCTCATTTTTATGTATATAACTCATTGTTAAAATACCTAATGAGATACATACTTATAATAAAAACATGTTAACTATATATATAACCATATATATGTCATCGTATAGTTTTTACAAGTTTTAACGTTCGTGAATCACCGGTCAACTTGGGTGGTCAATTGTCTATATGAAACATATTTCAATTAATCAAGTCTTAACAAGTTTGATTGCTTAACATGTTGGAAACATTTAATTATGTAAATATCAATCTCAATTAATATATATAAACATGGAAAAGTTCGGGTCACTACAGTACCTACCCGTTAAATAAATTTCGTCCCGAAATTTTAAGCTGTTGAAGGTGTTGACGAATCTTCTGGAAATAGATGCGGGTATTTCTTCTTCATCTGATCTTCACGCTCCCAGGTGAACTCGGGTCCTCTACGAGCATTCCATCGAACCTTAACAATTGGTATCTTGTTTTGCTTAAGTCTTTTAACCTCACGATCCATTATTTCGACGGGTTCTTCGATGAATTGGAGTTTTTCGTTGATTTGGATTTCATCTAACGGAATAGTGAGATCTTCTTTAGCAAAACATTTCTTCAAATTCGAGACGTGGAAAGTGTTATGTACAGCCGCGAGTTGTTGAGGTAACTCAAGTCGGTATGCTACTGGTCCGACACGATCAATAATCTTGAATGGTCCAATATACCTTGGATTTAATTTCCCTCGTTTACCAAATCGAACAACGCCTTTCCAAGGTGCAACTTTAAGCATGACCATCTCTCCAATTTCAAATTCTATATCTTTTCTTTTAATGTCAGCGTAGCTCTTTTGTCGACTTTGGGCGGTTTTCAACCGTTGTTGAATTTGGATGATCTTCTCGGTAGTTTCTTGTATAATCTCCGAACCCGTAATCTGTCTATCCCCCACTTCACTCCAACAAATCAGAGACCTGCACTTTCTACCATAAAGTGCTTCAAACGGCGCCATCTCAATGCTTGAATGGTAGCTGTTGTTGTAGGAAAATTCTGCTAACGGTAGATGTCGATCCCAACTGTTTCCGAAATCAATAACACATGCTCGTAGCATGTCTTCAAGCGTTTGTATCGTCCTTTCACTCTGCCCATCAGTTTGTGGATGATAGGCAGTACTCATGTCTAGACGAGTTCCTAATGCTTGCTGTAATGTCTGCCAGAATCTTGAAATAAATCTGCCATCCCTATCAGAGATAATAGAGATTGGTATTCCATGTCTGGATACAACTTCCTTCAAATACAGTCGTGCTAACTTCTCCATCTTGTCATCTTCTCTTATTGGCAGGAAGTGTGCTGATTTGGTGAGACGATCAACTATTACCCAAATAGTATCAAAACCACTTGCAGTCCTTGGCAATTTAGTGATGAAATCCATGGTAATGTTTCCCATTTACATTCTGGGATTTCGGGTGGTTGAAGTAGACCTGATGGTTTCTGATGCTCAGCTTTGACCTTAGAACACGTCAAACATTCTCCTACGTATTTAGCAACATCGACTTTCATACCCGGCCACCAAAAATATTTCCTGAGATCCTTGTACATCTTCCCCGTTCCAGGATGTATTGAGTATCTGGTTTTATGAGCTTCTCTAAGTACTATTTCTCTCATATCTCCAAATTTTGGTACCCAAATCCTTTCAGCCCTATACCGGGTTCCGTCTTCCCGAATATTAAGATGTTTCTCCGATCCTTTAGGTATTTCATCCTTTAAATTTCCCTCTTTTAAAACTCCTTGTTGCGCCTCCTTTATTTGAGTAGTAAGGTTATTATAAATCATTATATTCATAGATTTTACTCGAATGGGTTCTCTGTCCTTCCTGCTCAAGGCATCGGCTACCACATTTGCCTTCCCCGGGTGGTAACGAATCTCAAAGTCGTAATCATTCAACAATTCAATCCACCTACGCTGCCTCATATTCAGTTGTTTCTGATTAAATATGTGTTGAAGACTTTTGTGGTCGGTATATATAATACTTTTGACCCCATATAAGTAGTGCCTCCAAGTCTTTAATGCAAAAACAACCGCGCCTAATTCCAAATCATGCGTCGTATAATTTTGTTCGTGAATCTTCAATTGTCTAGACGCATAAGCAATCACCTTCGTTCGTTGCATTAATACACAACCGAGACCTTGCTTTGATGCGTCACAATAAATCACAAAATCATCATTCCCTTTAGGCAATGACAATATAGGTGCCGTAGTTAGCTTTTTCTTCAATAACTGAAACGCTTTCTCTTGTTCATCATTCCATTCAAATTTCTTCCCTTTATGCGTTAATGCAGTCAAGGGTTTTGCTATTCTGGAAAAGTCTTGGATGAACCTTCTGTAGTAACCAGCTAGTCCTAAAAACTGGCGTATGTGTTTCGGAGTTTTCGGGGTTTCCCACTTTTCAACAGTTTCTATCTTTGCCGGATCCACCTTAATACCTTCTTTGTTCACTATGTGACCGAGGAATTGAACTTCTTCCAACCAAAATGCACACTTTGAAAACTTAGCGTACAATTCTTCTTTCCTCAATACTTCTAACACCTTTCTCAAATGTTCACCGTGTTCTTGGTCATTCTTTGAGTAAATAAGTATGTCATCAATGAAAACAATGACAAACTTGTCAAGGTATGGTCCACACACTCGGTTCATAAGGTCCATGAACACAGCTGGTGCATTAGTTAAACCAAACGGCATGACCATAAACTCGTAATGACCGTAACGTGTTCTGAAAGCAGTCTTTGGAATATCATCTTCTTTCACCCGCATTTGATGATACCCGGAACGTAAGTCAATCTTTGAATAAACAGACGAGCCTTGTAGTTGATCAAATAAGTCATCGATTCTCGGTAGTGGGTAGCGGTTCTTGATGGTAAGTTTGTTCAACTCTCGGTAGTCGATACACAACCTGAATGTACCATCTTTCTTCTTGACAAACAAAACAGGAGCTCCCCACGGTGATGTGCTTGGTCGAATGAAACCACGCTCTAAAAGTTCTTGTAATTGGCTTTGTAGTTCTTTCATCTCGCTGGGTGCGAGTCTGTAAGGAGCACGAGCTATTGGTGCAGCTCCTGGTACAAGATCTATTTGAAATTCAACGGATCGATGTGGGGGTAATCCCGGTAATTCTTTCGGAAATACATCGGGAAATTCTTTTGCAATGGGAACATCATTGATGCTCTTTTCTTCAGTTTGTACTTTCTCGACGTGTGCTAGAACAGCATAGCAACCTTTTCTTATTAGTTTTTGTGCCTTCAAATTACTAATAAGATGTAGCTTCGTGTTGCCCTTTTCTCCGTACACCATTAAGGGTTTTCCTTTTTCTCGTATAATGCGAATTGCATTTTTGTAACAAACGATCTCTGCTTTCACTTCTTTCAACCAGTCCATACCAATTATCACATCAAAACTCCCTAACTCTACTGGTATCAAATCAATCTTAAATGTTTCGCTAACCAGTTTAATTTCTCGATTCCGACAAATATTATCTGCTGAAATTAATTTACCATTTGCTAATTCGAGTAAAAATTTACTATCCAAAGGCGTCAATGGACAACTTAATTTAGCACAAAAATCTCTACTCATATAGCTTCTATCCGCACCCGAATCAAATAAAACGTAAGCAGATTTATTGTCAATAAGAAACGTACCCATAACAAGCTCCGGGTCTTCTTGTGCCTCTGCCGCATTAATATTAAAAACTCTTCCGCGGCCTTGTCCATTCGTGTTCTCCTGGTTCGGGCAATTTCTAATAATGTGGCCCGGTTTTCCACATTTATAACAAACTACATTGGCATAACTTGCCCCGACACTACTTGCTCCGCCATTACTCGTTCCGGCACCATTTGTTCCTTTCGTTCTATTAACCCCTGGTCCGTAGACCTCACACTTCACCGCGCTATGACCATTTCTTTTACACTTGTTGCAAAATTTGGTGCAGAACCCCGAGTGATACTTTTCACACCTTTGGCATAGCTGCTTCTGATTGTTGTTGTTGTTGCGGTTATTATTGTTGTTGGGATGATTGTTGTAGTTGCTGTTGCTGTTGTTGTTGTTATTGTTATTGTTGGGCCGTTTGTTGTAGTTGCGATTGATGTTGCGATTGTTGGGATAATTGTTGCGATTATTGTTGTAATTGCTGTTGTTGTTGTATTGGTGATTCTTATCACCATTTTCCTCCCACTTTCTTTTGACTTGCTTCACATTGGCCTCTTCAGCAGTCTGTTCTTTAATTCTTTCTTCAATCTGGTTCACTAGTTTGTGAGCCATTCTACATGCCTGTTGTATGGAGGCGGGCTCGTGTGAACTTATATCTTCTTGGATTCTTTCCGGTAATCCTTTCACAAACGCGTCGATCTTCTCTTCCTCATCTTCGAATGCTCCCGAACACAATAGGCACAATTCTGTGAATCGTCTTTCGTACGTGGTAATATCAAATCCTTGGGTTCGTAACCCTCTAAGTTCTGTCTTGAGCTTATTGACCTCGGTTCTGGGACGGTACTTCTCGTTCATCAAGTGCTTGAATGCTGACCACGGTAGTGCGTACGCATCGTCTTGTCCCACTTGCTCTAGATAGGTATTCCACCATGTTAACGCAGAACCTGTGAAGGTATGCGTAGTGTACTTTACTTTGTCCTCTTCAGTACACTTACTTATGGCAAACACCGATTCGACCTTCTCGGTCCACCGTTTCAATCCTATCGGTCCTTCGGTTCCATCAAATTCCAAAGGTTTGCAGGCAGTGAATTCTTTGTAGGTGCATCCTACACGATTTCCTGTACTGCTAGATCCAAGGTTATTGTTGGTATGTAGCGCAGCCTGTACTGCGGCTATGTTTGAAGCTAGAAAAGTACGGAATTCCTCTTCATTCATATTCACGGTGTGTCGAGTAGTCGGTGCCATTTCCTTCAAAATAGTTAAATGGAACAAGTTAATCATACAGAATATTAAGAGTAGTTAATAGTATTTCGTAGCATAATATGAACTCATTTATAAAAGCTTTTTCTTCATATTAGCGTTTTATAAGTTTAAATTCGGGTAGTACCTACCCGTTAAGTTCATACTTAGTAGCTAATATACAATTCAACTACTACAATTCTATATGAAAAACTGATTATAATAATATTTCGCGTTCAAACTTTTATACAATATTTTACAAACTTACAATACCGCTTATTTTACATAAAGCATGAAATATAGCACACAATAACTTTGATACAAGATAGTTGTGAAGATAATTCTAGCTAGTACACAAGTCGTTCAGCAAAGGCAATAAAGACACGTAATTCATACGTCCAGAAACAAGTCATGCATTCTGGTTTTACTAGGACTACTTCCCATCCTTGGTCTTGTGCAACATAACCGTTATGGCTGTTGATAAGACAGCGTGTTGTAACGTCGTCAAAGGGACGAGGGTTACGTAATGTCCAACAGTCCCGTAATAATCTAAAAACCTCATTTCTTACCCCAATTACCGACTCCGTCACTTGTGGAAACGTTTTGTTTAATAGTTGTAGCCCGATGTTCTTGTTCTCACTTTGGTGAGAAGCGAACATTACTAATCCGTAAGCATAACATGCTTCTTTATGTTGCATGTTAGCCGCTTTTTCTAAATCATGAAGTCCAATATTCGGATATATTGAGTCAAAATAATTTCTTAACCCGTTGCGTAAAATAGCATTTGGGTTCCCCGCAATATATGCGTCAAAGTAAACACATCGTAACTTATGGGTTTCCCAATGTGATATCCCCCATCTTTCAAACGAAAGTCTCTTATAAACCAAGACATTCTTGGAACGTTCTTCGAATGTCTTACAAACTGATCTCGCCTTAAATAGTTGTGCCGAGGAATTCTGGCCGACTCTAGACAAGATTTCATCAATCATGTCTCCGGGTAGGTCTCTTAAAATATTGGGTTGTCTATCCATTTTGTGTTTTTAAACTGTAAAATAGACAAGAGTTAGATTCATAAAAAAATACTTATTAATACAAGCAATTTTTACATATATCATAAAGCATAAGAACACTATATTACATATATTACACCACACGAATACAACTATCTTATTCCGACTCGCTCGTTTCTTCTTCTTCGGTTTTGGTTCGTTTTGCCAAGTTTCTAGGGATATATGACGTTCCCCTAATACGAGCCGTCGTTGTCCACATTGGTTTAGAAAAACCTGGTGGTTTAGAGGTTCCCGGGTCATTGTTACAACTTAAGGACTTCGGGCGTTGACGATACATATAAAGTTCATCGGGGTTGGAATTAGATTTCTCTATTTTTATGCCCTTTCCCTTATTATTTTCTTTTGCCTTTTTAAATTCAGTTGGGGTAATTTCTATAACATCATCGGAATTCTCGTCGGAATCCGATTCATCGGAGAATTGGTAATCCTCCCAATATTTTGCTTCCTTGGCGGAAACACCATTGACCATAATTAACCTTGGTCGGTTGGTTGAGGATTTTCTTTTACTTAACCGTTTTATTATTTCCCCCACCGGTTCTATTTCTTCATCCGGTTCCGATTCTTCTTCCGGTTCCGATTCTTCTTCCGGTTCCGACTCTTCTTCCGGTTCCTCTTCGGGAACTTGTGAATCAGTCCACGAATCATTCCAATTTACATTTGACTCTTCATTATTATTAGGTGAGTCAATGGGACTTGTTCTAGAGGTAGACATCTATCACATAATATCAAACGCGTTAAGAGATTAATATATCACATAATATTCACATGTTAAAAATATATAGTTTCCAACAAAATTTGTTAAGCAATCATTTTTCAAGTAAACACGGTCGAAGTCCAGACTCACTAATGCATCCTAACAAACTCGATAAGACACACTAATGAAAAATTCTGGTTCTCTAAGACCAACGCTCGGATACCAACTGAAATGTCCCGTTCTTATTGATTAAAAACGTTCCATATTAATTGATTTCGTTGCGAGGTTTTGACCTCTATATGAGACGTTTTTCAAAGACTGCATTCATTTTTAAAACAAACCATAACCTTTATTTCATAGATAAAGGTTTTAAAAAGCTTTACGTAGATTATCAAATAATGATAATATAAAATATCCTGTTTACACACGATCATTACATAATGGTTTACAATACAAATATGTTACAACAAAATAAGTTTCTTGAATGCAGTTTTTACACAATATCATACAAGTATGGACTCCAAATCTTGTCCTTATTTAAGTATGCGACAGCGGAAGCTCTTAATAATCACCTGAGAATAAACATGCTTAAAACGTCAACAAAAATGTTGGTGAGTTATAGGTTTAACCTATATATATCAAATCATAATAATAGACCACAAGATTTCATATTTCAATACACATCCCATACATAGAGATAAAAATCATTCATATGGTGAACACCTGGTAATCGACATTAACAAGATGCATATATAAGAATATCCCCATCATTCCGGGACACCCTTCGGATATGATATAAATTTCGAAGTACTAAAGCATCCGGTACTTTGGATGGGGTTTGTTAGGCCCAATAGATCTATCTTTAGGATTCGCGTCAATTAGGGTGTCTGTTCCCTAATTCTTAGATTACCAGACTTAATAAAAAGGGGCATATTCGATTTCGATAATTCAACCATAGAATGTAGTTTCACGTACTTGTGTCTATTTTGTAAATCATTTATAAAACCTGCATGTATTCTCATCCCAAAAATATTAGATTTTAAAATTGAGACTATAACTCACTTTCACAGATTTTTACTTCGTCGGGAAGTAAGACTTGGCCACTGGTTGATTCACGAACCTATAACAATATATACATATATATCAAAGTATGTTCAAAATATATTTACAACACTTTTAATATATTTTGATGTTTTAAGTTTATTAAGTCAGCTGTCCTCGTTAGTAACCTACAACTAGTTGTCCACAGTTAGATGTACAGAAATAAATCGATAAATATTATCTTGAATCAATCCACGACCCAGTGTATACGTATCTCAGTATTGATCACAACTCAAACTATATATATTTTGGGATCAACCTCAACCCTGTATAGCTAACTCCAACATTCACATATAGAGTGTCTATGGTTGTTCCGAAATATATATAGATGTGTCGACATGATAGGTCGAAACATTGTATACGTGTCTATGGTATCTCAAGATTACATAATATACAATACAAGTTGATTAAGTTATGGTTGGAATAGATTTGTTACCAATTTTCACGTAGCTAAAATGAGAAAAATTATCCAATCTTGTTTTACCCATAACTTCTTCATTTTAAATCCGTTTTGAGTGAATCAAATTGCTATGGTTTCATATTGAACTCTATTTTATGAATCTAAACATAAAATTATAGGTTTATAGTCGGAAAAATAAGTTACAAGTCGTTTTTGTAAAGGTAGTCATTTCAGTCGAAAGAACGACGTCTAGATGACCATTTTAGAAAACATACTTCCACTTTGAGTTTAATCATAATTTTTGGATATAGTTTCATGTTCATAATAAAAATCATTTTCTCAGAATAACAACTTTAAAATCAAAGTTTATCATAGTTTTTAATTAACTAACCCAAAACAGCCCGCGGTGTTACTACGACGGCGTAAATCCGGTTTTACGGTGTTTTTCGTGTTTCCGGGTTTTAAATCATTAAGTTAGCATATCATATAGATATAGAACATGTGTGTAGTTAATTTTAAAAGTCAAGTTAGAAGGATTAACTTTTGTTTGCGAACAAGTTTAGAATTAACTAAACTATGTTCTAGTGATTACGAGTTTAAACCTTCGAATAAGATAGCTTTATATGTATGAATCGAATGATGTTATGAACATCATTACTACCTTAAGTTCCTTGGATAAACCTACTGGAAAATAGAAAAATGGATCTAGCTTCAACGGATCCTTGGATGGCTCGAAGTTCTTGAAGCAGAATCATGACACGAAAACAAGTTCAAGTAAGATCATCACTTGAAATAAGATTGTTATAGTTATAGAAATTGAACCAAAGTTTGAATATGATTATTACCTTGTATTAGAATGATAACCTACTGTAAGAAACAAAGATTTCTTGAGGTTGGATTATCACCTTACAAGATTGGAAGTGAGCTAGCAAACTTGAAAGTATTCTTGATTTTATGTAACTAGAACTTGTAAAATATATGAAGAACACTTAGAACTTGAAGATAGAACTTGAGAGAGATCAATTAGATGAAGAAAATTGAAGAATGAAAGTGTTTGTAGTTGTTTTTGGTCGTTGGTGTATGGATTAGATATAAAGGATATGTAATTTTGTTTTCATGTAAATAAGTCATGAATGATTACTCATATTTTTGTAATTTTATGAGATATTTCATGCTAGTTGCCAAATGATGGTTCCCACATGTGTTAGGTGACTCACATGGGCTGCTAAGAGCTGATCATTGGAGTGTATATACCAATAGTACATACATCTAAAAGCTGTGTATTGTACGAGTACGAATACGGGTGCATACGAGTAGAATTGTTGATGAAACTGAACGAGGATGTAATTGTAAGCATTTTTGTTAAGTAGAAGTATTTTGATAAGTGTCTTGAAGTCTTTCAAAAGTGTATGAATACATATTAAAACACTACATGTATATACATTTTAACTGAGTCGTTAAGTCATCGTTAGTCGTTACATGTAAATGTTGTTTTGAAACCTTTAGGTTAATGATCTTGTTGAATGTTGTTAATCCATTGTTTATTATAACAAATGAGATGTTAAATTGTTATATTATCATGATATTATGATATATAATATATCTCAGTATGATGTATATACAGTTAAATGTCGTTACAACGATAATCGTTACATATATGTCTCGTTTCGAAATCATTAAGTTAGTAGTCTTATTTTTACATATGTATTTCATTGTTAATACACTTAATAATATATTTACTTATCATTTAACATAATTAACCAAGTGTATCAATATCTTAATATGATTCATATGTACCTAGTAAGACGTTGTTATAACGATAATCGTTATATATATCGTTTTCGAGTTTCTTAAATTAATAGTCTCATTTTTATGTATATAACTCATTGTTAAAATACCTAATGAGATACATACTTATAATAAAAATATGTTAACTATATATATAACCATATATATGTCATCGTATAGTTTTTACAAGTTTTAACGTTCGTGAATCACCGGTTAACTTGGGTGGTCAATTGTCTATATGAAACATATTTCAATTAATCAAGTCTTAACAAGTTTGATTGCTTAACATGTTGGAAACATTTAATTATGTAAATATCAATCTCAATTAATATATATAAACATGGAAAAGTTCGGGTCACTACAACCCATAGCCTCAATAAGTCACCAACTTGTGACATAACGCCCAATACTCACGATGTGGCGCCTAACGCCCACATCGCGTACGAGTAAATAAACCACATACATACATGTATAAATATTCCACTCACCTTGTCGCCTTGAAGAATGCCACCGAATAATCCGCAACACACTGATGGAATGTACCTATTCCATTATCACAAACACAACAACACAATTAGGGTGGATTTACAAATCAACCCAAATTGACAACTAGTGCAATTTCGACCCAAATGCACTTCCAAGCACAAACCGCGTCCAAACTAGCCAATAATCACTAACACAAGTGAGAATGGTCCTAATATGCCGATTAGACTCAATCATAGGCGTTAAACACCTATCTTGCCCAAAATTACACTTAAACCCTAATTTTGACCCATAAGAAGTCAATATCGCGCCATTAGCAAGTTTTGACACCAAAACATATTTAACTCGGTTCTATACTTCAACTTAATACATTTTAAGTTTATAAACCTTATTAAATCAACAATTGGGTCATAATCATCAACAAACCCTAATTTTGACTCTAGTCAAAATTAGTCAACCACAAGAACCCTAATGGTCTCCAAAACATCAATAATCACTAATACTAGTGATTACACACTACTTTCAAGCCTTAAACATGGTTAAATCATTAACCAACCCAAAACCCGCCAAATATCAAAATAGCAAGTTTCCATAAACCCTCTTCATCAACTAAATGGGTTTTACAACTAACAATCTCAAACCCTAACTTGAATATCAAATCTAACAAATGAAATTCGAAGTTAGACCTTACCAATACTACCAAAACGTAGCTAGGAGTGAGATGAACAACTTTAAAACCCGAGCTTTGGCGAGAATCCGACTCCTTCTTCTCCAAATCAAGCTCTCTCACTCTAGAACTCTTCCTCTCTCTCTAGATATGAATGAGGGTGTTTGTGTGGGTGAGAAATGAGCTCCAATGGAGTTCTAGATCAGTTTTGATGACCCCAAACCGACCCCAAATGAAAAGACCAAAGTACCCCTCATTTAAACCCTTTAAAATGCTGAAAAATTGCATCAGACGCGATCGTAGCGCCGCTCCAAATGGTGGAGCGCCGCTCCAACCTACAGGTCAGTTTTCAGAAATTTGTTTTGGCCATAACTTTTTGACTGTAGCTCCGTTTTTGATGAATCAAATATCGTTGGAAACGTAATAAGATTTTCTTTCCAATGGTGAATCTTTGAAACATCAACTGAAACTTTATTTGGGGTTGAAAAGATACGTACACACCTTGTGACTTCAGATAACGTCTAGTTTCCTTCGGCGTTCGAGCAAGCAACACGTACACGCTTCGTACACTTCATACACGCATCGTACACCATAAATACATTATGTACAATAAATATTTGGGTCTTACAAGAAATTACCTCGACCCAATTTAATAAAGCAAAAGAAAATAATAAGGGAAAAGGTATAAAAATAGAGAAACCTGATTCCAACCCCGATGAACTTTATATGTATCGGCAACATCCGTATTTCCTAAATTGTAACAATAACCCGGGAACCTCTAAACCACCAAGTTTTTCTAAACCATTGTGGAAAACAACAGCTTGTATTAGGGGAGTACCATATCCCTAGGAAATTAGCAAAACGAAACAAGTCCGAAGAAGAAGAAACGAGTGAGTCGGATTAAAGAGTTGTAATCATGTTGTGTAATATATGTAATATAGTGTGCTTGTGCTTTTATGATAAATGTAAAAATTGCTTGTATTGTTTGTTAATTATCTTTTATGAATCTAACCCTCGTCTATTTTTACAGTATAAAAACACAAAATGGAGGTTAAGGGTAGACAACCGAATATTTTAGAAGACCTACCAGAGGATATGATTGATGAAATCTTATCTAGAGTCGGTTAGAATTCAACAGCACAATTAGTTATGGCGAAATTAACTTGTCAAACATTTGAAAGACTTTCCAGAAATGCCTTAGTTTATAAAAGGCTTTCCTTTGATAGGTGGGGTATATCACATTGGGGAGACCGTATGTTACACCGTGTTTTCTTTAAAGGGTTAAATGCGGGGAACCCAAATGCAATTTTATGCTACGGGTTAAGAACCTATTTTGACTCAACATATCCCAACATGTAATGACCCGGATTTTTTTCCGTTAATATATAGAAGATTAATATTTACATAATTAATGTTTCCAACATGTTAAGCAATCAAACTCATTAAGACTTGGTTATTTGGAATGAATTTTATACAAACGTTTGGCCACCCAGTCTGTCTGAAGATTCACGAACGTCATATATCGTAATAATTAATTAAAGGAATATATATTTGGATATATATATATATATATATATATATATATATATATATATATATATATATATATATATATATATATATATATATATATATATATATATATATATATATATATATATTATGATTTGATTAAATGATTTTTAAGTATCTCGTTAAGTATAATAACAATGAGTTATATATATTAGATGAGATTACTAACTTAAAGACTTCAAGACTATATACATATATATAACAATTAACGTTGTAATAACTTCTAAATTAAAATGTATATATATGTATTGTATTAATATGTATTAATACACTTTTGAAGGACTTAAACATATATACTAACATACTTATACTCAACAAAGATAGCTATACTCATAATCTCATTCAATTCCATCAAGAATTCTATTCGTATTCATTCGGTATTTACACCCGTATCATACCCAGCTTCCATACTTAAATACTATGAGTATATACCAATATGAAATACCAATTATAGCCTCATTAGAAGCCCTATGAGTCACAAGACAAGGATAAACATGATGGAGACTTGTGGGAACCAACATTTAACTTCTAGTTTGCATTATTATGCTATATTCCAAATTTTGATAAAGTCTCTTAACCATATACATGAATCACGACTTTTAACACTCTTTTTACTCATTCATATCAACTATTTAACTTACCTTCACTCTCATAATACTCACACACAAGAACTCCAAGTATTCTCTCCATTTCTTACTCTTTAAACACTCTTTAAACACACATACTTCAAGTACTAGAAAATCTTCATTCACTTTGATCATAAACTAGCTTCAAGAACACTTTGTTAACTCATCTACTCCTCTTTATCAAGGTAAGAATCATATATAAGCTTTGGTTCAATTCATATACTTACAACTATCTTAATTCAAGATAGAAATCTTATTCGAACTTTTGTTCATTCTATGATTCTACTCCAAGGATTACAAGCCATCAAGGATATATTTGATCACAAGATTATCATACTATTTTATCAGCAACTTTGTTCATTTAATTTCAGGTAGTCACCTTATTCATAATCTTTTTCGATTCATATCCATAGAGCTATCTTATTATGAGTTTATAACTTACAACAACAAGAACATAGTTTAGATTAATTCTAAACTTGTTCACAAACAAACTTAATCCTTCTAACTTGACTTTTAAAATACTTCAACACATGTATTATGACAGTATGTCAAGCTAACATAAGGATATAAAACTTGTAAACATGAAGAACACCTTAAAACTGAACATACGGCGTCATAGATCATCGGGGGTTGTTTTGGGTTTGATTTTAAAAACCTATCTTAAACTTTGAATTAAAAGATTTCCTTTAGTGCAAAATCTAATTTTATATGGATATGAAATATATCCAAAATCCATGGTTAAACTCTAATTGGAAGTATGTTTTTCAAAAGAGTCATCAAGATGTCGTTCTTACGACGGATATGACTATCTTCTCTTATTTGACACCTAAGCTGTATTTTTGACTATAAACCTATACTTTTCTGTTAAGATTAATAATGTTGAGTTCGATACAAAACCATGGCAACTCGAATCACTCAAAACGGATTTGTAACGAAGAAATTATGGGTAAAACAAAATTGGATATTTTTCTTAATTTTTAGCTACGGACATGATTCATAAAAATCGATGCTAACCTTATCCTAGCTAACTTACCTTGTATCCTACATGTATTTATACATGTCTTGTTCCCGAACTTATGGAAATTCAATTTATAATAGTCTTGATTAAGTTCTACGACAATGTATTATAGTCTTAATAAAGATCGTAAGGCACCATATATATATATATATATATATATATATATATATATATATATATATATATATATATATATATATATATATATATATATATATATAACCTGATCACCGTGGATCCGTATACAGCGTTTTGACATATCATTTTGACTTCTTCTATATATATTATTGGAACGAACTATTAGACACCATTGGCAGTAATCTCAAGTTAGCTGTGGGTCGAAGTAGATTCCAAAATATTATATACTTTGAGTTGTGATCGAGCCTGAGACATGTATACAATGGGTCGCGGATTGCTTCAGACAATATACATATTATGTGTCTTATTATATTAAGAAAATATATTATAGTGTTAGTGAATTCTAACACAATATACGCATTTATATTTATATATATATTTATACTGTTGGACTATTGGACTATTGGACTACGAACGTTGGACTACTAACAATGGACAATTAAAATTATCACAAGTATCATAAATATGGAATATTAATTATATATATATATATATATATATATATATATATATATATATATATATATATATATATATATATATATATATATATATCTTGACACAAGAATATTATTATTAGGTTCGTGAATTTGTCAAAGGCCAAGTCTTACCACCATCTATTCGAAAATCATCACAAGTGAGTTATAGTCCCATTTTTACTATCTAAATTATTTTGGGATGAGAATACATGCAAAATTTATAAATGTTTTACAAAATAAGCACAAGTTCATGGAACTACATTCTACGATTGTTTTGTTATACCGGATATCTGTATTTATTATTATTATGCTTGGTAACCTAAGAATTAGTGAAAAACACTAATTGACGCGAATCCTAAAGGTAGATCTACGGGCACCAACCACCCCCATTTTCGAATAGTGGAAATGCTTTAGTACTTCGAAGAGTCCTTGTCATACAATTGAATAGTGGAATGTATGATGCCAGATATCTTAAGCGCTCTATGTTAAGGTCGGTTACGAGGCGACTCATCGTATGAATGATTTTTGCAGTTGTAATGATCCTGCGCATTTAATTAAATGAAATCTTGTGGCTTATTAAATGTTATGATTATTATATAGAAATTAAACCTATGACTCACCAACAATTTTGTTGACATTTTAAGCATGTTTATTCTCAGGTGAATATTAAAAATGCTTCCGCTGTCGTATGCCAACCCAACGTCAAGATTTGGAGTCGGCATAATTGTTTATATTATTTAAACTTGCATTCGGAGTATTTGTTGTAATATATTTAATCATATTGTAATGGGTTGTGTAAAAACTTATTTATTCGAGGAGATTGTCTTTGATAGACAATCTAAATTATGTCATTAAGACCTTTATTCAATAATAAATGTTATGGTTGTTTTTAAAAAACGAATGCAAGATTTGAAAAACGTCTCATATAGAGGTCAAAACCTCGCAAAGAAACCAATTAATATGAAATATTTATAATTAATATGAACGGGGCATTTCAGTTGGTATCCGAGCGTTGGTCTTAGAGAATCAGAAAATTTTTCATTAGTGTGTCTAACTGATTTTTGATGCATTAGTGAGTCTGGACTTCGACCGTAATTATTTTAAAAATGATTGCTTAATATAATTGTTGGAAACATAAGATTATTAACATATAAATATTATAAGATATATCATTCTCTTAACGTGCCTGCTATTATGTGATAGGTGACTTCATCCGATCATATAAGCATCTCTAGTGATTCAGATTTCATTTACTTATCAAGTGATTTGGAGACTGAGTCAAAGCATACGACTTATGAACCAACGGAAAAGTTAACTTTTGGTGCTACCATTAAAGTGGAAAATTGTTGGGAAAATTGGGAAGATTCACAATTTCCAGTAGAGGTCCCAGAAGAGGATCTAGAAGAAGATCTCGAAGAGGAACCCGAAGAAGTGGATCCTGAAGAAGTTATGGAAATTACCAAACGACAACGTGATTTGGGAAAATCTTTGGCTGTTATCCCCGATCCCAAACCCGATGAACCTATTATGACCCAAAATGTTTGTGACCATACACATGAACCATCTAAGAAAGTAGTTTACAAAATGACCGCTCGTATAACGACTGGTGGTTTTGTTCCTAAGCAATTAGCCGAAAGAACCAATTGGGAGGAATTGGAAAAAGAACTATCCAAACGAAGATCCAAATGTTTGACTGAGAAAGAAACAACGTCAACATCTAAGAAACCTCGTCATTCTTAAACTATCGATGACTACCCTATATTCCATGCATTGTATAATATGTATTATATTGTGTGTTTAAGTTTGTAAGAAAATCCGCAATGTAATTTTCCTTATGATTGTATAATAATAAGAATAAGCATGGAAGGTTTATTATTATTATTACAACTTATTATTACGTAGTAACGTAATAACTTACCATAGTTTTTCATATTAGAATTTTAGTAGTTAATTTGTGTGTTAGCTGCTAAGTATGAACATTATTATAGTTATAAAACGCTAATATGAAGAAAAGGCTTTTATAATAATAAGTTCATATTAAGCTACAAAATACTTTTTGGCTACTTCTAAAATTCTATATGATTAACTCAGTAGGCTATTTTTGAAGGAAATGGCTCCTCCAGCTACTAGACAAAAACAATTGAACACAGAAGAATTTCAAGCTTTCGCTACAAATATGGCTGCAGTGGTGAATGCAATGAACAACAATAACCAATCGGGTTCCAGCAGTGGAGGAAACAATGGCAACCAGGTAGGATGTTCCTACAAAGCTTTTATGGCCTGCAAACCGAATGAGTTTGAAGGAACTGAAGGACCCGTTGGACTAAAGCGGTGGACAGAGAAGGTTGAAGCCGTGTTCGCAATCAGCAACGAAGAGGATAAAGTTAAGTATGCCACACATACTTTCAGGGGTGCTGCTTTGACATGGTGGAATACCTACATGGATTACGTAGGACAGAATACCGCCTACGCACTTCCATGGTCTGCTTTCAAGCACATGATGACGGAAGAGTACCGTCCCAGAACTGAAATCAACAAGCTCAAGGCAGAGCTTAAAGCACTGACAACCCAAGGGTTAGATGTCACTACCTACGAGCGACGTTTCAATGAACTGGCTTTAATGTGTCCTGGAGCATTTGAGGATGAAGAAGCAAAAATTGAAGCATTCATAAAAGGGTTGCCGGAACGAATCCAAGAGCATGTAGGTGATAACGACCCTGCAACAATGCAGAAAGCGAGACGTATAGCCCACAAATTGATAGGCCAAATTACAGGAAGGATAAAGAAAGAAGCGGTCGAGGAGGCCATAATGAAACAGGAGAAAAGAAAGTGGGAGGAAAGCGGTGATCAGGGTCACCAGTACAACAACAACAATCAAAACAACAATTACAACAACAATCGCAACCACCCCAACAACAACAATAATCGTAACAACAACCGCAACAATAACCACAACAACCATCCCAATAATAATAACAACAACAACAACAATCCCAATCACAACAATAACAACAACAAACGTCTCAACAACAATAACCCTAACAACAACAACAACAACAACGACAACAAAAAGCAAAGAACTATATGCCCAAGGTGTGATACGTTTCATCCGGAGTGGTTTGTAGAGAGTTATGTACCAGGTGCAACAAGAATGGCCATATTGCGGCAAAGTGTGAAGTCTACGGACCAAATAGAAACAAAGGAGCAAATAATGTCGGAACAAATAGTAACGGCGTTGTTTGCTATGGATGTGGAAAACCGGGCCATACCATAAACCAGTGCCGGAATAGAAATAGGCAAGGCCGTGGGAGAGCCTTCAACATTAATGGGGAGAAAGCACAGAAAGACCCGAAGCTTGTTACGGGTACGTTTCTTATCAACAATACACCTGCTTATATTTTATTTGATTCGGGTGACGATAGAAGTTATATGAGTAGAGAATTTTGTGCCAAATTAAATTTCCCGTTAACGCCCTTGGATACAAAGTGTATAGTTGAAGTAGCAAACGATAAACTAATTAAGGTTGATAAAATTTACCGAAATCAAAAAATTAGTTTAGTTAGTGAAACGTTTGCAATTGATTTAATACCGGTGGAATTGGGAAGCTTCGATGTAATTATTAGAATGGACTGGATGTCCAAGGTGAAAGCCGAAGTTGTTTGTCATGAGAAGGCGATTCGCATTCCGAGAGAAAACGGGTTACCCTTAATGGTGTACGGAGAAAAGGGTAGTGCCAAATTAAATCTTATTAGTAGTTTGAAGGCGCGCAAACTAATAAGAAAAGGTTGCTATGCCATACTAGCACACGTCGAGAAGGTTGAAAAAGAAGAAAAGAAATCGAGGACGTTCCTTTTGCAAGAGAATTTCCTGAGGTGTTTCCGAACGAATTACCGGGACTACCTCCACACCGATCCGTTGAATTCCAAATAGATCTTGTACTGGGAGCCGCACCAATAGCTCGTGCTCCATATAGACTTACGCCCACCGAAATGAAAGAATTACAAAGTCAGCTACAAGAATTATTAGAACGTGGTTTCATCCGACCGAGTACGTCACCATGGGGAGCTCCAATTTTGTTCGTTAAAAAGAAAGATGAGTCTTTTTGCATGTGTATCGATTACCGTGAGCTGAACAAAGTCACCATTAAAAACTGATACCCTTTACCCCGAATCGATGACCTATTCGATCAACTCCAAGGTTTGAGCGTATACTCCAAAATCGACCTAAGGTCGGGTTATCATCAACTAAGGGTTAAAGAAGCTGATATACCGAAAACAGCCTTTAGAACTCGTTATGGCCACTACGAATTCATGGTTATGCCATTCGGTTTAACCAATGCACCCACAGTTTTCATGGACCTCATGCACCGAGTATGTAGTCCATATTTAGATAAGATTGTTATTGTCTTTATTGATGACATCCTTATCTATTCGAAGAATAACCAAGAACACGAACAACACTTGAGACTTGTGTTAGAGTTGTTAAGAAAAGAACAACTTTATGCTAAGTTCTCTAAATGTGCTTTTTGGTTAAATGAAGTACAATTTCTTGGCCACGTAGTCAGTATTAATGGAATCAAAGTTGATCCCTCCAAGATTGAAGCCATCAAAAATTGGGAGACCCCGAAAACTCCAACGCAAATACGTCAATTTTTGGGTTTAGCCGGTTACTATAGGAGGTTTATTCAAGATTTCTACAGAGTAGCCAAACCTTTAACCGCATTGACACATAAGGGGAAGAAGTATGAATGGACTTCCGAAGAAGAGAGTGCCTTCCAATTGTTGAAAAAGAAGTTGACTACAACAACTATTTTATCGTTACCTGACAGAATGGAAGATTTTGTTATCTACTGCGACGCATTAAGAATGGGTTTTGGGTGTATTCTTATGCAACGGAAGAAGGTGATTGCATATGCTTCTCGACAACTCAAAATTCATGAACAAAACTACACCATACACGATCTGGAATTGGGCGCCGTTGTTTTTGCATTAAAGATGTGAAGACATTATCTAGATGGGGTCAAGTTTATTGTATACACCGACCACAAAAGTCTCCAACATATTTTAAATCAAAAGCAACAAAATATGAGACAGCGTAGGTGGGTTGAGCTGCTAAATGATTATGATTGTGAAATCCGTTACCACCCGGGGAAAGCGAATGTGGTAGCCGATGCCTTGAGTCGAAAGGAAAGAGAACCTATTCGAGTGAAAGCTATGAACATGATTATTCATACTAATCTTACTACTCGAATAAAAGAGGCACAACAGGAGGTTTTGAAGGAAGGAATTTTTGGAAATGAAATACCCAAAGGATTAGAAAAACAGCTTAATATTTGAGAAGACAGAACCAGGTATTTAGCTGAAAGAATTTGGGTACCAAAGAATGGGGATTTGAGGAAAGTGGTACTAGATGAAGCACATAAAACCAGATATTCAATACATCCCGGAGCGGGAAAAATGTACCAAGACCTCAAGAGAAACTTTTGGTGGCCAGGAATGAAGGCCGATATAGCCACATATGTAGGAGCATGTTTGACTTGTTCTAAAGTCAAAGCTGAGCATCAGAAACCATTGGGTCTACTCCGACAACCTGAAATCCCAGAATGGAAATGGGAAAACATTACCATGGATTTCATTGCTAAGTTACCGAGAACCGCATGTGGTTATGATATGATTTGGGTAATAGTCGTTCATCTTACTAAGTCAGCACACTTTCTGCCAATAAAAGAAGAGGATGGTATAGATAAATTAGCACGGTTATACCTGAAAGAAGTTTTTTCTAGACATGGTATACCAATCTCTATTATCTATGATCGTGATAGCAGATTTACTTCCAGATTTTGGCAGGCATTACACGAAGCGTTGGGAACTCGTCTAGATTTAAGTACTGCCTATCATCCACAAACTGATGGGCAGAGTGAAAGGACGATTCAGACACTCGAAGACATGCTACGAGCATGTGTTATTGATTTCAGAAGCAGTTAGGATCGACATCTACCGTTAGCTGAGTTTTCCTACGACAACAACTATCATTCTAGTATTGAGGTGGCACCATTCGAGGTACTTTATGATAGGAAGTGCAGGTCTTCGATTTGTTGGAGTGATGTGGGGGATAAATAGATTACAGGTCCAGAAATTATCCAAGAAACCACCGATAAAATCATTCAGATTCAGCAACGATTGAAAACAGCCCGGAGTCGACAAAAGAGCTATGCGGATGTTAGAAGAAAACCTTTAGAGTTTGAGGAAGGTGATATGGTTATGCTTAAGGTATCAACTTGGAAAGGTGTTATTCGTTTTGGGAAGCGGGGGAAATTGAGCCTAAGATACATTGGGCCATTCAAGATTGAAAAACGCATTGGGCCGGTGGCCTATCGACTTGCGCTACCTCCACAATTAGAAAAGATTCACAACACCTTTCATGTTTCGAACCTGAAGAAATGCCTAGCTACCAAAGATCTCATTATCCCTTTAGACTAAATTAAGATTGACGAGAAACTAAATTTTGTCGAAGAACCCGTCGAAATTATGGATCGTGAGGTCAAACGACTCAAACAAAGTAAGATACCAATCGTTAAGGTTCGGTGGAATGCTCGTAGAGGACCTGAATTCACTTGGGAACGAGAAGACCAAATGAAGCTGAAGTACCCACATTTGTTTTCCGATATCGCACGTTAACTAGGTACTATTCTAAATTTCGGGACGAAATTTAATTTAACGGGTGTGTAATGTAACGACCCGGATTTTTTTTCCGTTAATATATAGAATATTAATATTTACATAATTAATGTTTCCAACATGTTAAGCAATCAAACTCATTAAGAATTGGTTATTTGAAAGGAATTTTATACAAACGTTTGGCCACCCAGTCTGTCTGACGATTCACGAACGTCATATATCGTATTAATTAATTAAAGGAATATATATATATATATATATATATATATATATATATATATATTATGATTTGATTAAATGATATTTAAGTATCTCATTAAGTATAATAACAATGAGTTATATATATATTAGATGAGATTACTAACTTAAAGACTTCAAGACTATATATATAACGATTAACGTTGTAATAACTTATAAATTAAAATGTATGTATATGTATTGTATTAATATGTATTAATACACTTTTGAAGGACTTAAACATATATATTAACATGCTTATACTCAACAAAGATAGCTATACTCATAATCTCATTCAATTCCATCAAGAATTCTATTCATATTCATTTGGTATTTACACCCGTATCATATCCAGCTTCCATATTTAAATACTATGAGTATATACCGATATGAAATACCAATTATAGCCTCATTAGCAGCCCTATGAGTCACAAGACAAGGATAAACATGATGGAGACTTATGGGAACCAACATTTAACTTCTAGTTTGCATTATTATGCTATATTCCAAATTTTGATAAAGTCTCTTAACCATATACATGAACCACGACTTTTAATACTCTTTTTACTTATTCATATCAGCTATTTAACTTACCTTCACTCTCATAATACTCACACACAAGAACTCCAAGTATTCTCTCCATTTCTTACTCTTTAAACACTCTTTAAACACACATACTTCAAGTACTAGAAAATCCTCATTCACTTTGATCATAAACTAGCTTCAAGAATACTTTGTTAACTCATCTACTCCTCTTTATCAAGGTAAGAATCATATATAAGCTTTGGTTCAATTCATATACTTATAACTATCTTAATTCAAGATAGAAATCTTATTCGAACTTTTGTTCATTCTATGATTCTACTCCAAGGATTACAAGCCATCAAGGATATCTTTGATCATAAGATTATCTTCTTATTTTATCAGCAACTTTGTTCATTTAATTTGAGGTAGTCACCTTATTCATAATCGTTTTCGATTCATATCCATATAGCTATCTTATAATGAGTTTATAACTTACAACAACAAGAACATAGTTTAGATTAATTCTAAACTTGTTCACAAACAAACTTAATCCTTCTAACTTGACTTTTAAAATACTTCAACACATGTATTATGATAGTATGTCAAGCTAATATAAGGATATAAAACTTGTAAACATGAAGAACACCTTAAAAATGAACATACGCCGTCATAGATCATCGGGGGCTGTTTTGGGTTTGATTTTAAAAACCTATCTTAAACTTTGAATTAAAAGATTTCCTTTGGTGAAAAATCTTATTTTATGTGGATATGAAATATATCCAAAATCCATGGTTAAACTCTAATTGGAAGTATGTTTTTCAAAAGAGTCATCAAGATGTCGTTCTTACGACGGATATGACTATCTTCTCTTATTTGACACCTAAGCTGTATTTTCGACTATAAAACTATACTTTTTCTGTTAAGATTAATAATTTTGAGTTCGATACGAAACCATGGCAACTCGAATCACTCAAAACGGATTTGTAACGAAGAAATTATGGGTAAAACAAAATTGGATATTTTTCTTAATTTTTAGCTACGGACATGATTCATAAAAATGGATGCTAACCTTATCCTAGTTAACTTACCTTGTATCCTACATGTATTTATACATGTCTTGTTCCCGAACTTATGGAAATACAATTTATAATAGTCGTGATTAAGTTCTACGACAATATATTATAGTCTTAATAAAGATCGTAAGGCACCATATATATATATATATATATATATATATATATATATATATATATATATATATATATATATATATATATATATATATATATGACTTGATCACCGTGGATCTGTATACAGCGTTTTGACATATCATTTTGACTTCTTCTATATATATTATTTGAACGAACTATTAGACACCATTGACAGTAATCTCGAGTTAGCTGTGGGTCGAAGTGGATTCCAAAATATTATATACTTTGAGTTGTGATCGAGCCTGAGACATGTATACAATGGGTCGCGGATTGCTTCAGATAATATACATATTATGTGTCTTATTATATTAAGACAATATATTATAGTGTTAGTAAATTCTAACACAATATACGCATTTATATTTATATATATATTTATACTGATGGACTATTGGACTACGAACGTTGGACTACTAACAATGGACAATTAAAATTATCACAAGTATCATAAGTATGGAATATTAATTATATATATATCTTGACACAAGAATATTATTATTAGGTTCGTGAATTTGTCAAAGGCCAAGTCTTACCACCATCTATTCGGAAATCATCACAAGTGAGTTATAGTCCCATTTTTACTATCTAAATTATTTTGGGATGAGAATACATGCAAAATTTATAAATGTTTTACAAAATAAGAACAAGTTCATGGAACTACATTCTACAATTTTTTTGTTATACCGGATATCTGTATTTATTATTATTATGCTTGGTAACCTAAGAATTAGTGAAAAACACTAATTGACGCGAATCCTAAAGGTAGATCTACGGGCACCAACCACCCCCATTTTCGAATAGTGGAAATGCTTTAGTACTTCGAAGGGTCCTTGTCATACATTTAAATAGTGGAATGTATGATGCCAGATATCTTAAGCGCTCTATGTTAAGGTCAGTTACCAGGCGACTCATCGTATGAATGATTTTTGCAGTTGTAATGATCCTGCACATTTAATTAAATGAAATCTTGTGGCTTATTAAATGTTATGATTATTATATAGAAATTAAACCTATGACTCACCAACATTTTTGTTGATGTTTTAAGAATGTTTATTCTCAGGTGAATATTAAAAATGCTTCCGCTGTCGTATGCCAACCCAAGGTCAAGATTTGGAGTCGGCATAATTGTTTATATTGTTTAAACTTGCATTCGGAGTATTTGTTGTAATATATTTGATCATATTGTAATGGTTTATGTCAAAACTTATTTATTTGAGGAGATTGTCTTTGATAGACAATCTAAATTATGTCATTAAGACCTTTATTCAATAATAAAGGTTATGGTTTTTTTTAAAAAATGAATGCAAGATTTGAAAAACGTCTCATATAGAGGTCAAAACCTCGCAAAGAAACCAATTAATATGAAATGTTTATAATTAATATGAACGGGGCATTTCACAACATAGGATTTCATGAGTTAGAAAGAGCTTCTAACATGCAACATAAAGAAGCATGTTATGCTTACAGGTTAGTGATGTTCGCTTCTTACCAAAGTGAGAAAAAGAACATCGGATTACAACTTTTAAATAAAACCTTTCCACAAGTGACGGATTCAGTAGTTAGGGTGAGAAACAAGGTTTTTAGATTATTGCGGGGCTGTTGGACATTACGAAACCCTCGTCCCTTTGACGATGTTACAACATGCTATCTTGTCAATGGCCACAACGGTTATGTTCCACAAGACTAAGGATGGGAAGTAGTCTTAGTAAAACCAGAATGCATGACTTATTTCTGGACTTATGAATTATGTGTTTTTATTGCCTTTGCTGAACGACTTATGTATTAACTAGGATTGTTGTCACAACTGTTTTGTATCAAAGATATTTTGTGTTATATTTCATTCTATATATATTATAGCAGTATTGTAAGTTTGTAAAATATTGTATAAAAGTTTGAACGCGAAATATTATTATAATCAGTTTTTCATATAGAATTGTAGTAGTTGAATGGTATATTAGCTACTAAGTATGAACTTAACGGGTAGGTACTGTAGTGACCCGAACTTTTCCATGTTTATATATATTAATTGAGATTGATATTTACATAATTAAATGTTTCCAACATGTTAAGCAATCAAACATGTTAAGACTTGATTAATTGAAATATGTTTCATAAAGACAATTGACCACCCAAGTTGACCGGTGATTCACGAACGTTAAAACTTGTAAAAACTATATGATGACATATATATGGATATATATATAGTTAACATGATACTATGATAAGTAAACATATCATTAAGTATATTAACAATGAACTACATATGTAAAAACAAGACTACTAACTTAATGATTTTTAAACGAGACATATATGTAACGATTATCGTTGTAAAGACATTTAATGTATATATATCATATTAAGAGATATTCATACATGATAATATCATGATAATATAATAATTTAAAATCTCATTTGATATTATAAACATTGGGTTAACAACATTTAACAAGATCGTTAACCTAAAGGTTTCAAAACAACACTTACATGTAACGACTAACGATGACTTAACGACTCAGTTAAAATGTATATACATGTAGTGTTTTAATATGTATTTATACACTTTTGAAAGATTTCAATACACTTATCAAAATACTTCTACTTAACAAAAATGCTTACAATTACATCCTCATTCAGTTTCATCAACAATTCTACTCGTATGCACCCGTATTCGTACTCGTACAATACATAGCTTTTAGATGTATGTACTATTGGTATATACACTCCAATGATCAGCTCTTAGCAGCCCATGTGAGTCACCTAACACATGTCGGAACCATCATTTGGCAACTAGCATGAAATATCTCATAAAATTACAAAAATATGAGTAATCATTCATGACTTATTTACATGAAAACAAAATTACATATCCTTTATATCTAATCCATACACCAACAACCAAAAACACCTACAAACACTTTCATTCTTCAATTTTCTTCATCTAATTGATTTCTCTCAAGTTCTATCTTCAAGTTCTAAGTGTTCTTAATATATTCTACAAGTTCTAGTTACATAAAATCAAGAATACTTTCAAGTTTGCTAGCTCACTTCCAATCTTGTAAGGTGATCATCCAACCTCAAGAAATCTTTGTTTCTTACAGTAGGTTATCATTCTAATACAAGGTAATAATCATATTCAAACTTTGGTTTAATTTCTATAACTATAACAATCTTATTTCAAGTGATGATCTTACTTGAACTTGTTTTCGTGTCATGATTCTGCTTCAAGAACTTCGAGCCATCCAAGGATCCATTGAAGCTAGATCCATTTTTCTCTTTTCCAGTAGGTTTATCCAAGGAACTTAAGGTATTAATGATGTTCATAACATCATTCGATTCATACATATAAAGCTATCTTATTCGAAGGTTTAAACTTGTAATCACTAGAACATAGTTTAGTTAATTCTAAACTTGTTCGCAAACAAAAGTTAATCCTTCTAACTTGACTTTTAAAATCAACTAAACACATGTTCTATATCTATATGATATGGTAACTTAATGATTTAAAACCTGGAAACACGAAAAATACCGTAAAACTGGATTTACGCCGTCGTAGTAACACCGCGGGCTGTTTTGGGTTAGTTAATTAAAAACTATGATAAACTTTGATTTAAAAGTTGTTATTCTGAGAAAATGATTTTTATTATGAACATGAAACTATATCCAAAAATTATGGTTAAACTCAAAGTGGAAGTATGTTTTCTAAAATGGTCATCTAGACGTCGTTCTTTCGACTGAAATGACTACCTTTACAAAAACGACTTGTAACTTATTTTTCCGACTATAAACCTATAATTTTTCTGTTTAGATTCATAAAATAGAGTTCAATATGAAACCATAGCAATTTGATTCACTCAAAACGGATTTAAAATGAAGAATTTATGGGTAAAACAAGATTGGATAATTTTTCTCATTTTAGCTACGTGAAAATTGGTAACAAATCTATTCCAACCATAACTTAATCAACTTGTATTGTATATTATGTAATCTTGAGATACCATAGACACGTATACAATGTTTCGACCTATCATGTCGACACATCTATATATATTTCGGAACAACCATAGACACTCTATATGTGAATGTTGGAGTTAGCTATACAGAGTTGAGGTTGATTCCAAAATATATATAGTTTGAGTTGTGATCAATACTGAGATACGTATACACTGGGTCGTGGATTGATTCAAGATAATATTTATCGATTTATTTCTGTACATCTAACTGTGGACAACTAGTTGTAGGTTACTAACGAGGACAGCAGACTTAATAAACTTAAAACATCAAAATATATTAAAAGTGTTGTAAATATATTTTGAACATACTTTGATATATATGTATATATTGTTATAGGTTCGTGAATCAACCAGTGGCCAAGTCTTACTTCCCGACGAAGTAAAAATCTGTGAAAGTGAGTTATAGTCCCACTTTTAAAATCTAATATTTTTGGGATGAGAATACATGCAGGTTTTATAAATGATTTACAAAATAGACACAAGTACGTGAAACTACATTCTATGGTTGAATTATCGAAATCGAATATGCCCCTTTTTATTAAGTCTGGTAATCTAAGAATTAGGGAACAGACACCCTAATTGACGCGAATCCTAAAGATAGATCTATTGGGCCTAACAAAACCCATCCAAAGTACCGGATGCTTTAGTACTTCGAAATTTATATCATATCCGAAGGGTGTCCCGGAATGATGGGGATATTCTTATATATGCATCTTGTTAATGTCGGTTGCCAGGTGTTCACCATATGAATAATTTTTATCGCTATGTATGGGATGTGTATTGAAATATGAAATCTTGTGGTCTATTATTATGATTTGATATATATAGGTTAAACCTATAACTCACCAACATTTTTGTTGACGTTTTAAGCATGTTTATTCTCAGGTGATTATTAAGAGTTTCCGCTGTCGCATACTTAAATAAGGACGAGATTTGGAGTCCATGCTTGTATGATATTGTGTAAAAACTGCATTCAAGAAACTTATTTTGTTGTAACATATTTGTATTCTAAACCATTATGTAATGGTCGTGTGTAAACAAGATATTTTAGATTATCATTATTTGATAATCTACGTAAAGCTTTTTAAACCTTTATTGATAAAATAAAGGTTATGGTTTTTTTTAAAATGAATGCAGTCTTTGAAAAACGTCTCATATAGAGGTCAAAACCTCGCAACGAAATCAATTAATATGGAACGTTTTTAATCAATAAAAACGGGACATTTCAGTTGGTATCAGAGCGTTGGTCTTAGAGAATCAGAATTTTGCATTAGTGTGTCTTATCGAGTTTGTTAGGATGCATTAGTGAGTCTGGACTTCGACCGTGTTTACTTGAAAAATGATTGCTTAACAAATTTTGTTGGAAACTATATATTTTTAACATGTGAATATTATGTGATATATTAATCTCTTAACGCGTTTGATATTATGTGATAGATGTCTACCTCTAGAACAAGTCTCATTAACTCACCTAATAATAATGAAGAGTCAAATGTAAATTGGAATGATTCGTGGACTGATTCACAAGTTCCCGAAGAGGAACCGGAAGAAGAGTCGGAACCGGAAGAAGAATCAGAACCGGAAGAAGAATCGGAACCGGATGAAGAAATAGAACCGGTGGGGGAAATAATAAAACGGTTAAGTAAAAGACAATCCTCAACCAACCGACCAAGATTTATTATGGTCAATGGTGTTTCCGCCAAGGAAGCAAAATATTGGGAGGATTACCAATTCTCCGATGAATCGGATTTCGACGAGAATTCC
Organism: Rutidosis leptorrhynchoides; assembly: GCF_046630445.1. NCBI lineage: Eukaryota > Viridiplantae > Streptophyta > Magnoliopsida > Asterales > Asteraceae > Rutidosis > Rutidosis leptorrhynchoides. Next base: position 377,096,318 of record NC_092336.1, read on the forward strand.
GATGATGTTATAGAAATTACCCCAACTGAATTTAAAAAGGCAAAAGAAAATAATAAGGGAAAGGGCATAAAAATAGAGAAATCTAATTCCAACCCCGATGAACTTTATATGTATCGTCAACCCCCGAATTCCTTAAGTTGTAACAATGACCCGGGAACCTCTAAACCACCAGGTTTTTCTAAACCAATGTGGAAAACGACGGCTCGTATTAGGGGAACATCATATATCCCTAGAAACTTGGCAAAACGAACCAAAACCGAAGAAGAAGAAACAAGCGAGTCGGAATAAGATAGTTGTATTCGTGTGGTGTAATATATGTAATATAATGTGCTTATGCTTTATGATATATGTAAAAATTGCTTGTATTAATAAGTATTTTTTTATGAATCTAACTCTTGTCTATTTTACAGTATAAAAACACAAAATGGATAGACAACCCAATATTTTAAGAGACCTACCCGGAGACATGATTGATGAAATCTTGTCTAGAGTCGGTCAGAATTCTTCGGCACAACTATTTAAGGCGAGATCAGTTTGTAAGACATTCGAAGAACGTTTCAAGAATGCCTTGGTTTATAAAAGGCTTTCGTTCGAAAGATGGGGGATATCACATTGGGAAATCCATAAGTTACGATGTGTTTACTTTGACGCATATATTGCGGGGAACCCAAATGCTATTTTACGCAATGGGTTAATAAATTATTTTGACTCAATATATCCGAATATTGGACTTCGTGATTTAGAAAAAGCAGCTAACATGCAAAATAAAGAAGCATGTTATGCTTACGGATTAGTAATGTTCGCTTCTCACCAAACTGAGAACAAGAACATCGGGCTACAACTATTAAACAAAACGTTCCCACAAGTGACGGAGTCGGTAATTGGGGTAAGAAATGAGGTTTTTAGATTGTTACGGGACTGTTGGACATTACGTTACCCTCGTCCCTTTGACGACGTTACAACACGCTGTCTTATCAACGGCCATAACGGTTATGTTCCACAAGACCAAGGATGGGAAGTAATCCTAGTAAAACCAGAATGCATGACTTGTTTCTAGACGTATGAATTACGTGTCTTTATTGCCTTTGCTGAACGACTTGTGTACTAGCTAGAATTATCTTCACAACCATCTTGTATCAAATTTATTGTGTGCTATATTTCATGCTATATGTAAAATAAGCGGTATTGTAAGTTTGTAAAATATTGTGTAAAAGTTTGAACGCGAAATATTATTATAATCAGTTTTTCATATAGAATTGTAGTAGTTGAATTGTATATTAGCTACTAAGTATGAACTTAACGGGTAGGTACTACCCGAATTTAAACTTATAAAACGCTAATATGAAGAAAAAGCTTTTATAAATGAGTTCATATTATGCTACAAAATACTATTAACTACTCTTAATATTCTGTATGATTAACTTGTTCCATATGACTATTTTGAAGGAAATGGCACCGACTACTCGACACACCGTGAATATGAATGAAGAGGAATTCCGTACTTTTCTAGCTTCAAACATAGCCGCAGTACAGGCTGCGCTACATACCAACAATAACCTTGGATCTAGCAGTACAGGAAATCGTGTAGGATGCACCTACAAAGAATTCACTACCTACAAACCTTTGGAATTTGATGGAACCGGAGGACCGATCGGATTGAAACGGTGGACCGAGAAGGTCGAATCGGTGTTTTCCATAAGTAAGTGTACTGAAGAGGACAAAGTGAAGTATGCTACGCATACCTTCACAGGTTCTGCGTTAACATGGTGGAATACCTATCTAGAGCAAGTGGGACAAGACGATGCGTACGCACTACCGTGGTCAGCATTCAAGCACTTGATGAACGAGAAGTACCGTCCCAGAACCGAGGTCAATAAGCTCAAGACAGAACTTTTAGGGTTACGAACCCAAGGATTTGATATTACCACGTACGAAAGACGATTCACAGAATTGTGCCTATTGTGTCCGGGAGCATTCGAAGATGAGGAAGAGAAGATCGACACGTTTGTGAAAGGATTACCGGAAAGAATCCAAGAAGATATAAGTTCACACGAGCCCGCCTCCATACAACAGGCATGTAGAATGGCTCACAAACTAGTGAACAAGATTGAAGAAAGAATTAAAGAACAGACTGCTGAAGAGGCCAATGTGAAGCAAGTCAAAAGAAAGTGGGAGGAAAACGGTGATAAGAATCACCAATACAACAACAACAGCAATTACAACAATAATCGCAACAATTATCCCAACAATCGCAACATCAATCGCAACTACAACAAACGGCCCAACAGCAACAACAACAACAACAACAACAACAACAACAACAACAGCAACTACAACAATCATCCCAACAACAATAATAACCGCAACAACAACAACAATCAGAAGCATCTATGCCAAAGGTGTGAAAAGTATCACTCGGGGTTCTGCACCAAATTTTGCAACAAGTGTAAAAGAAATGGTCATAGCGCGGCGAAGTGTGAGGTCTACGGACTAGGGGTTAATAGAACGAAAGGAACAAATAGTGTCGGAACGAGTAATGGCAGAGCACGTAGTGTCGGAGCAAGTTATGCCAATGTAGTTTGTTATAAATGTGGAAAACCGGGCCACATTATTAGAAATTGCCCGAACCAGGAGAACACGAATGGACAAGGCCGCGGAAGAGTTTTCAATATTAATGCGGCAGAGGCACAGGAAGACCCGGAGCTTGTTACGGGTACGTTTCTTATTGACAATAAATCTGCTTACGTTTTATTTGATTCGGGTGCGGATAGAAGCTATATGAGTAGAGATTTTTGTGCTAAATTAAGTTGTCCATTGACGCCTTTGGATAGTAAATTTTTACTCGAATTAGCAAATGGTAAATTAATTTCAGCAGATAATATATGTCGGAATCGAGAAATTAAACTCGTTAGCGAAACATTTAAGATTGATTTGATACCAGTAGAGTTAGGGAGTTTTGATGTGATAATCGGTATGGACTGGTTGAAAGAAGTGAAAGCAGAGATCGTTTGTTACAAAAATGCAATTCGCATTATACGAGAAAAAGGAAAACCCTTAATGGTGTACGGGGAAAAGGGCAACACGAAGCTACATCTTATTAGTAATTTGAAGGCACAAAAACTAATAAGAAAAGGTTGCTATGCTGTTCTAGCACACGTCGAGAAAGTACAAACTGAAGAAAAGAGCATCAATGATGTTCCCATTGCAAAAGAATTTCCCGATGTATTTCCGAAAGAATTACCGGGATTACCCCCACATCGATCCGTTGAATTTCAAATAGATCTTGTACCAGGAGCTGCACCAATAGCTCGTGCTCCTTACAGACTCGCACCCAGCGAGATGAAAGAACTGCAAAGCCAATTACAAGAACTTTTAGAGCGTGGTTTCATTCAACCAAGCACATCACCGTGGGGAGCTCCTGTTTTGTTTGTCAAGAAGAAAGATGGTACATTCAAGTTGTGTATCGACTACCAAGAGTTGAACAAACTTACTATCAAGAACCGCTACCCACTACCGAGAATCGACGACTTATTTGATCAACTACAAGGCTCGTCTGTTTATTCAAAGATTGACTTACGTTCCGGGTATCATCAAATGCGGGTGAAAGAAGATGATATTCCAAAGACTGCTTTCAGAACACGTTACGGTCATTACGAGTTTATGGTCATGCCGTTTGGTTTAAATAATGCACCAGCTGTGTTCATGGACCTTATGAACCGAGTGTGTGGACCATACCTTGACAAGTTTGTCATTGTTTTTATTGATGACATACTTATTTACTCAAAGAATGACCAAGAACACGGTGAACATTTGAGAAAGGTGTTAGAAGTATTGAGGAAGGAAGAATTGTACGCTAAGTTTTCAAAGTGTGCATTTTGGTTGGAAGAAGTTCAATTCCTCGGTCACATAGTGAACAAAGAAGGTATTAAGGTGGATCCGGCAAAGATAGGAACTGTTGAAAAGTGGGAAACCCCAAAAACTCCGAAACACATACGCCAGTTTTTAGGACTAGCTGGTTACTACAGAAGGTTCATCCAAGACTTTTCCAGAATAGCAAAACCCTTGACTGCATTAACGCATAAAGGGAAGAAATTTGAATGGAATGACGAACAAGAGAAAGCGTTTCAGTTATTGAAGAAAAAGCTAACTACAGCACCTATATTGTCATTGCCTGAAGGGAATGATGATTTTGTGATTTATTGTGACGCATCAAAGAAAGGTCTCGGTTGTGTATTAATGCAACGAACGAAGGTGATTGCTTATGCGTCTAGACAATTGAAGATTCACGAACAAAATTATACGACGCATGATTTGGAATTAGGCGCGGTTGTTTTTGCATTAAAGACTTGGAGGCACTACTTATATGGGGTCAAAAGTATTTTATATACCGACCATAAAAGTCTTCAACACATATTTAATCAGAAACAACTGAATATGAGGCAGCGTAGGTGGATTGAATTATTGAATGATTACGACTTTGAGATTCGTTACCACCCGGGGAAGGCAAATGTGGTAGCCGATGCCTTGAGCAGGAAGGACAGAGAACCCATTCGAGTAAAATCTATGAATATAATGATTCATAATAACCTTACTACTCAAATAAAGGAGGCGCAACAAGGAGTTTTAAAAGAGGGAAATTTAAAGGATGAAATACCCAAAGGATCGGAGAAGAATCTTAATATTCGGGAAGACGGAACCCGGTATAGGGCTGAAAGGATTTGGGTACCAAAATTTGGAGATATGAGAGAAATGGTACTTAAAGAAGCTCATAAAACCAGATACTCAATACATCCTGGAATGGGGAAGATGTACAAGGATCTCAAGAAACATTTTTGGTGGCTGGGTATGAAAGCCGATGTTGCTAAATACGTAGGAGAATGTTTGACGTGTTCTAAGGTCAAAGCTGAGCATCAGAAACCATCAGGTCTACTTCAACAACCCGAAATCCCGGAATGGAAATGGGAAAACATTACCATGGATTTCATCACTAAATTGCCAAGGACTGCAAGTGGTTTTGATACTATTTGGGTAATAGTTGATCGTCTCACCAAATCAGCACACTTCCTGCCAATAAGAGAAGATGACAAGATGGAGAAGTTAGCACGACTGTATTTGAAGGAAGTCGTCTCCAGACATGGAATACCAATCTCTATTATCTCTGATAGGGATGGCAGATTTATTTCAAGATTCTGGCAGACATTACAGCAAGCATTAGGAACTCGTCTAGACATGAGTACTGCCTATCATCCACAAACTGATGGGCAGAGTGAAAGGACAATACAAACGCTTGAAGACATGCTACGAGCATGTGTTATTGATTTCGGAAACAGTTGGGATCGACATCTACCGTTAGCAGAATTTTCCTACAACAACAGCTACCATTCAAGCATTGAGATGGCGCCGTTTGAAGCACTTTATGGTAGAAAGTGCAGGTCTCCGATTTGTTGGAGTGAAGTGGGGGATAGACAGATTACGGATCCGGAGATTATACAAGAAACTACCGAGAAGATCATCCAAATTCAACAACGGTTGAAAACCGCCCAAAGTCGACAAAAGAGCTACGCTGACATTAAAAGAAAAGATATAGAATTTGAAATTGGAGAGATGGTCATGCTTAAAGTTGCACCTTGGAAAGGCGTTGTTCGATTTGGTAAACGAGGGAAATTAAATCCAAGGTATATTGGACCATTCAAGATTATTGATCGTGTCGGACTAGTAGCTTACCGACTTGAGTTACCTCAACAACTCGCGGCTGTACATAACACTTTCCACGTCTCGAATTTGAAGAAATTTTTTGCTAAAGAAGATCTCACTATTCCGTTAGATGAAATCCAAATTAACGAAAAACTTCAATTCTTCGAAGAACCCGTCGAAATAATGGATCGTGAGGTTAAAAGACTTAAGCAAAACAAGATACCAATTGTTAAGGTTAGATGGAATGCTCGTAGAGGACCCGAGTTCACCTGGGAACGTGAAGATCAGATGAAGAAGAAATACCCGCATCTATTTCTAGAAGATTCTTCAACACATTCAACAGCTTAAAATTTCGGGACGAAATTTATTTAACGGGTAGGTACTGTAGTGACCCGAACTTTTCCATGTTTATATATATTAATTAAGATTGATATTTACATGATTAAATATTTCCAACATGTTAAGCAATCAAACTTGTTAAGACTTGATTAATTGAAATATGTTTCAAATAGACAATTGACCACCCAAGTTGACCGGTGATTCACGAACGTTAAAACTTGTAAAAACTATATGATGACATATATATGGATATATATATATAGTTAACATGATACTATGATAAGTAAACATATCATTAAGTATATTAACAATGAACTACATATGTAAAAACAAGACTACTAACTTAATGATTTTTAAACGAGACATATATGTAACGATTATCGTTGTAAAGACATTTAATGTATATATATCATATTAAGAGATATTCATACATGATAATATCATGATAATATAATAATTTAAAAATCTCATTTGATATTATAAACATTGGGTTAACAACATTTAACAAGATCGTTATCCTAAAGGTTTCAAAACAACACTTACATGTAACGACTAACGATGACTTAACGACTCAGTTAAAATGTATATACATGTAGTGTTTTAATATGTATTTATACACTTTTGAAAGACTTCAATACACTTATCAAAATACTTCTACTGAATAAAAATGCTTACAATTACATCCTCATTCAGTTTCATCAACAATTCTACTCGTATGCACCCATATTCGTACTCGTACAATACACAGCTTTTAGATGTATGTACTATTGGTATATACACTCCAATGATCAGCTCTTAGCAGCCCATGTGAGTCACCTAACACATGTGGGAACCATCATTTGGCAACTAGCATGAAATATCTCATAAAATTACAAAAATATGAGTAATCATTCATGACTTATTTACATGAAAACAAAATTACATATCCTTTATATCTAATCCATACACCAACGACCAAAAACACCTACAAACACTTTCATTCTTCAATTTTATTCATCTAATTGATCTCTCTCAAGTTCTATCTTCAAGTTCTAAGTGTTCTTCATATATTCTACAAGTTCTAGTTACATAAAATCAAGAATACTTTCAAGTTTGCTAGCTCACTTCCAATCTTGTAAGGTGATCATCCAACCTCAAGAAATCTTTGTTTCTTACAGTAGGTTATCATTCTAATACAAGGTAAGAATCATATTCAAACTTTGGTTCAATTTCTATAACTATAACAATCTTATTTCAAGTGATGATCTTACTTGAACTTGTTTTCGTGTCATGATTCTGCTTCAAGAACTTCGAGCCATCCAAAGATCCGTTGAAGCTAGATCCATTTTTCTCTTTTCCATTAGGTTTATCCAAGGAACTTAAGGTAGTAATGATGTTCATAACATCATTCGATTCATACATATAAAGCTATCTTATTCGAAGGTTTAAACTTGTAATCACTAGAACATAGTTTAGTTAATTCTAAACTTGTTCGCAAACAAAAGTTAATCCTTCTAACTTGACTTTTAAAATCAACTAAACACATGTTCTATATCTATATGATATAATAACTTAATGATTTAAAACTTGGAAACACAAAAAACACCGTAAAATCGGATTTACGACGTCGTAGTAACACCGCGGGCTGTTTTGGGTTAGTTAATTAAAAACTATGATAAACTTTGATTTAAAAGTTGTTATTCTGAGAAAATGATTTTTATTATGAACATGAAACTATACCAAAAAATTATGGTTAAACTCATAGTGGAAGTATGTTTTCTAAAATGGTCATCTAGACGTCGTTCTTTCGACTGAAATGACTATCTTTACAAAAACGACTTGTAACTTATTTTTCTGACTATAAACCTATACTTTTTCTGTTTAAATTCATAAAATAGAGTTCAATATGAAACCATAGCAATTTGATTCACTCAAAACGGATTTAAAATGAAGAAGTTATGGGTAAAACAAGATTGGATAATTTTTCTCATTTTAGCTACGTGAAAATTGGTAACAAATCTATTCCAACCATAACTTAATCAACTTGTATTGTATATTATGTAATCTTGAGATACCATAGACACGTATACAATGTTTCGACCTATCATGTCGACACATCTATATATATTTCGGAACAACCATAGACACTCTATATGTGAATGTTGGAGTTAGCTATACAGGGTTGAGGTTGATTCCAAAATATATATAGTTTGAGTTGTGATCAATACTGAGATACGTATAGACTGGGTCGTGGATTGATTCAAGATAATATTTATCGATTTATTTCTGTACATCTAACTGTGGACAACTAGTTGTAGGTTACTAACGAGGACAGCTGACTTAATAAACTTAAAACATCAAAATATATTAAAAGTGATGTAAATATATTTTGAACATACTTTGATATATATGTATATATTGTTATAGGTTCATGAATCAACCAGTGGCCAAGTCTTACTTCCCGACGAAGTAAAAATCTGTGAAAGTGAGTTATAGTCCCACTTTTAAAATCTAATATTTTTGGGATGAGAATACATGCAGGTTTTATAAATGATTTACAAAATAGACACAAGTAAGTGAAACTACATTCTGTGGTTGAATTATTGAAATCGAATATGCCCCTTTTTATTAAGTCTGGTAATCTAAGAATTAGGGAACAGACACCCTAATTGACGCGAATCCTAAAGATAGATCTATTGGGCCTAACAAACCCCATCCAAAGTACCGGATGCTTTAGTACTTCGAAATTTATATCATATCCGAAGGGTGTCCCGGAATGATGGGGATATTCTTATATATGCATCTTGTTAATGTCGGTTACCAGGTGTTCACCATATGAATGATTTTTATCTCTATGTATGGGATGTATATTGAAATATGAAATCTTGTGGTCTATTATTATGATTTGATATATATAGGTTAAACCTATAACTCACCAACATTTTTGTTGACGTTTTAAGCATGTTTATTCTCAGGTGATTATTAAGAGCTTCCGCTGTCGCATACTTAAATAAGGATGAGATTTGGAGTCCATGCTTGTATGATATTGTGTAAAAACTGCATTCAAGAAACTTATTTTGTTGTAACATATTTGTATTGTAAACCATTATGTAATGGTCGTGTGTAAACAAGATATTTTAGATTATCATTATTTGATAATCTACGTAAAGCTTTTTAAACCTTTATTGATGAAATAAAGGTTATGGTTTGTTTTAAAATGAATGTAGTCTTTGAAAAACGTCTCATATAGAGGTCAAAACCTCGCAACGAAATCAATTAATATGGAACGTTTTTAATCAATAAGAACGGGACATTTCAGGTACTACCCGAATTAAAACTATAAAACGCTAATATGAAGAAAAAGCTTTTATAAATGAGTTCATATTATGCTATGAAATACTATTGACTACTCTTAATATTCTATATGATTAAGTTAATTCTTTTGGGCTATTTTTGAAGGAAATGGCACCGACGACTCGTCAGAATTTGAACATGAGCGAGAAAGACTTCCGTGCTTTCCTTACAGCAAACATAGCTGCAGTACAGGCTGCGATGCAAAATAACAATAACTCTGAATCCAGCAATGGAACTAACGCCATGAGAACTCGTGTAGGATGCTCCTACAAAGAATTCACTGCCTGTAAACCTTTGAAATTCGATGGAACCGAGGGTCCAATCGAATTAAAACGGTGGACTGAGAAGGTTGAATCGGTGTTTGCCATAAGTAAGTGCACTGAAGAAGACAAAGTAAAGTACGCTACGCATACCTTCATGGGTAATGCGTTAACATGGTGGAATACTTATCTAGAACAGGTGGGACAAGATGCTGCTTATGCACTACCGTGGTTAGCATTCTAACACTTAATGAACGAGCAGTACCGTCCCAGAAACAAGGTCAATAAGCTCAAGGTAGAGCTTAGAGGGTTACGAACACAAGGGTTTGATATTACCACGTACGAACGACGATTCACAGAGTTGTGCCTATTGTGTCCGGGAGCGTTCGAAGATGAAGAAGAGAAAATTGACGCATTTGTAAAAGGGTTACCGGAAAGGATCCAAGAGGATATAAGTTCACACGAGCCCGCCTCCATACAAAAGGCAAGTTGAATGGGTCATAAACTTATAAATCAAATTGAGGAAAGGATTAAAGAACAGGCGGCCGAAGAAGCCAATACGAAACAAGTCAAGAGGAAATGGGAAGAAACCAGTGACAAGGGTCACAATTTCAATAATCAACCCAACAATCACAACTACAATCGCACCAATTTTTGCAACAACAAATGTAACAACAACAACCACCCCAACAACAACTACAACAACCGTTTCAACAACAATAATAACCGCAACAACAACAATCCCAACAATAACAACAAGAGGTAGAAATTATGCCAGAGATATGAAGGATACCATCCAACTGGGCTCTATACAGTAGTGTGTACTAAGTATAATAGAAAGGGCCATGGTACGATAAAGTGTGAAATCTACTGATCAATGGCTAAGGGAACAAATAATGGCGGAACAAGTTATGCCAACATTACCTGTTTCGGATGCGGTAAGAAGGGCCATTACAAAAATATGTGTCCAAATCAGGGGGATAATAATGGGCAAGGCCGAGGAAGAGTCTTCAACATTAATGCGGTTGAAGCGCAGGAAGACCCGGAGCTTGTTACGGGTACGTTTCTTATTGACAATACATCTGCTTATGTTTTATTTGATTCGGGTGCGGATAGAAGCTATATGAGTAAGGATTTCTGTGCTAAATTAAGTTTTCCATTGACGCCTTTGGATAATAAGTTTATACTAGAATTAGCAAACGGTAAATTAATTGCAGCAGATAATATATGTCGGAATCGAGAAATTAAACTGGGTAGCGAAACGTTTAAGATTGATTTGATACCAGTAGAGTTAGGGACTTTTGATGTGATAATCGGCATGGACTGGTTGAAAGAGGTGAACGTAGAGATCGTATGTTACAAAAATGCAATTCGTATTGTACAAGAAGAAGGAAAACCCTTAATGGTGTACGGAGAAAAGAGCAACGCGAAGCTAAATCTTATTAGTAATTTGAAGGCGCAAAAGCTAATAAGAAAGGGTTGCTATGCTGTTCTAGCACACGTCGAGAAAGTACAAACTGAAGAAAAGAGCATCAATGATATTCCCGTCGCAAAAGAATTTCCCGATGTATTTTCGAAAGAATTACCGGGATTACCTCCACACCGATCTGTTGAATTTTAAATAGATCTGGTACCGGGAGCTGCACCAATAGGTCTGCTCCATACAGACTCGTACCCAGCGAAATGAAGGAACTTCAAAGCCAATTACAAGAACTTCTAGAGCGTGGTTTCATACGACCAAGTACATCACCATGGGTAGCTCCTGTTTGTTTGTCAAAAAGAAGGATGGTACATTCAGGTTGTGTATCGACTACCGGGAGTTGAACAAACTTACCATCAAGAACCGTTACCCACTACCGAGAATCGACGACTTATTTAATCAATTACAAGGCTCGTCAGTTTATTCGAAGATTAATTTATGTTCTGGGTATCATCAAATGCGGGTGAAGGAGGACGATATTCCGAAGACTGCTTTCAGAACGCGTTACGGTCATTACGAGTTTATGGTTATGCCGTTTAGATTGACTAACACACCAGCTGTGTTCATGGACCTCATGAACCCCATGTGTAGGCCATATCTCGACAAGTTTGTCATTGTTTTCATTGATGACATACTTATCTACTCAAAGAATGATCAAGAGCACGAAGAACATTTGAGAAAAGTGCTAGAGTTGTTGAGGAAAGAAAAACTGTACGCTAAGTTTTCAAAGTGTACATTTTGGTTGGAAGAAGTTCAATTCCTCGGTCACATAGTGAACAAAGAAGGTATTCAGGTGGATCCGGCAAAAATTGTGACCGTTGAAAAGTGGGAAACCCCTAAAACTCCGAAGCATATACGCCAATTTTTAGGACTGGCTGGTTACTACAGAAGATTCATCCAAGATTTTTCCAAAATAGCAAAACCCTTGACTGCATTAACACATAAAGGGAAGAAATTTGAATGGAAGGATGAACAAGAAAAAGCGTTTCAATTGTTAAAGAAAAAGTTAACTACGGCACCTATATTGTCATTGCCTGAAGGGAATGATGATTTTGTGATATATTGTGATGCCTCAAAGCAAGGCCTCGGTTATGTATTAATGCAACGAACGAAGGTAATTGCTTATGCGTCTAGACAATTGAAGATTCACGAGAATAATTATTCGACACACTATTTGGAATTAGGTGCTATTGTTTTTGCATTATAGACTTGGAGGCACTATTTATATGGGGTCAAAAGTATTATATATACCGACCACAAAAGTCTCCAACACATATTTAATCAGAAACAACTGAACATGAGGCAGCGTAGGTGGATTGAGTTATTGAATGATTTCGATTTCGAGATTCGTTACCACCCGAGGAAGGCGAATGTGGTAGCCGACGCTTTGAGTAGAAAGGACAGAGAACCTATACGGGTAAAAGCAATGAATATAATTATTCGTACTAACATTACTACTCAAATAAAGGAGGCGCAACAGGGAGTTGTAAAAGAAGGGAATTTGAATAATGAAATACCCAGAGGATTGGAAAAACATCTTAATATTCGGGAAGACGAAACTCAATATAGGGCTGAAAGAATTTGGGTACCAAAGTTTGGAGATGTGAGAGGAAAGGTACTTAAGGAAGCACATAAGACCAGATATTCAATACATCCTGGAGCGGGAAAGATGTACAAAGATCTCAAGAAACACTTTTGGTGGCCGGGTATGAAAGCCGACATTTCTACATACGTAGGAGAATGTTTGACGTGTTTCAAGGTCAAAGCTGAGCATCAGAAACCATCAGGTCTACTTCAACAACCTGAAATCCCGGAATGGAAATGGGAAAACATTACCATGGATTTCATTACTAAATTTCCAAGGACTGCAAGTGGTTATGATACTATTTGGGTAATAGTCGATTGTCTCACCAAGTCAGCACACTTTCGGCCAATGAGAGAAGATGATAAAATGGAGAAGTTGGCACGACTATACTTGAAAGAAGTGGTCTCCAGACATGGAATACCAGTCTCTATTATCTCTGATAGGGATGACAGATTTGTTTCAAGATTCTGTCAGACGTTGCAACAAGCATTAGGGACTCGTCTATATATAAGTACTGCCTATCATCCATAAACTGATGGACAAAGTGAAAGGACGATACAAACGCTTGAAGACATGCTACGAGCATGTGTTATTGATTTTGGAAACAGTTAGGATCGACACCTACCGTTAGCAGAGTTTTCCTACAACAACAGTTACCACTCGAGTATTGAGATGGCACCATTTGAGGCACTTTATGTTAGAAAGTGCAGGTCTCCGATTTGTTGGAGTGAAGTTGGGGATAGACAGATTACGGGTCCAGAGATAATATAAGAAACTACCGAGAAGATCATCCAAATTCAACAACGGTTGAAAACCGCCCAAAGTCGACAAAAGAGCTACGCAGACATTAAAAGAAAAGATATAGAATTTAAAATTGGAGAGATGGTCATGCTTAAAGTTGCACCTTGGAAAGGTGTTGTTCGATTTGGTAAATGAGGGAAATTAAATCCAAGGTATATTGGACCATTCAAGATTATTGATCGTGTCGGACCAGTAGCTTACCGACTTGAGTTACCTCAACAACTCGCGGCTGTACATAACTCTTTCCACATCTCGAATTTGAAGAAATGTTTTGCTAAAGAAGATCTCACAATTCCATTAGACGAAATCCATATCAACGAAAAACTTCAATTCATCGAAGAACCCGTCGAAATAATGGATCGTGAGGATAAAAGACTTAAGCAAAACAAGATACCAATTGTTAAGGTTCGATAGAATACTCGTAGAGGACCCGAGTTCACCTGGGAGCGTGAAGATTAGATGAAGAAGAAATACTCGCACCTATTTCCAGAAGATTCGTCAACACCTTATACAGCTTAAAATTTCGGGACGAAATTTATTTAACGGGTAGGTACTGTAGTGACCCAAACTTTTCCATGATTATTCCATGATTATATATTAAATTAAAACTATATTTGCATGATTAAATGTTTCCAACATTTTAAGTAATCAAACATGTTAAGACTTGATTATTTGAAATGAGTTTCATGTAGACAATTGACCACCCAAGTTGACCGGCGATTTACGAACGTTAAAACTTGTAAAAATGACATGATGATATATATGGAAATATATATGGTTAACATGAGATTATGATAGGTAAGTATCTTACTAAGTATATTAACAATGGGTGATATACATAAAAAATGAGAATATTGAATTATGAAGCTCGAAACGATATACATAACGATTATCGTTGTAATAGTATTTTAACATATATATATATATATATATATATATATATATATATATATATATATATATATATATATATATATATATATATATATATATATATATATATATATATATATATGATGTTAAGATATATTCATACACCATGTTATCATGTTAACATAACAATTTAACATCTCATTTAAGTATAATAACAATGAATTAATTACATTTAACAAGATCGTTAACTTAAAGGTTTCAAAACAACACTTACATGTAACGACTAACGATGACTTAACGACTCAGTTAAAATGTATATACATGTAGTGTATTTAGATGTATTAGTACACTTTTGAAAGACTTCAAGACACATATCAAAGTACTTCTACTTAACAAAAATGCTTACAATTACATCCTCATTCATTTTCATCAACAATTCTACTCGTATGCACCCGTATTCGTACTCGTACAATACACAGCTTCTAAGATGTATATACTATTGGTATATACACTCAATCATTAGCTCCTTAGTAGCCCATGTGAGTCATTAAACATGTGGAAACCATCATTTGGAAACTAGCATGAAATATCTCACAAAATTACAAAAATATTATAAATCATTCATGAATTATTTACATGAAAACAAAATTACATATCCTTTATATCTAATCCATATATCAACGACCAAAAACACCTATAAACACTTTCATTCTTCAATTTTCTTCATCTAATTGATCTCTCTCAAGTTCTATCTTCAAGTTCTAAGTGTTCTTCATAAATTCTACAAGTTCTAGTTTCATAAAATCAAGAATACTTCCAAGTTTACTAGCTCACTTCCAATCTTGTAAAGTGATCATCCAACCTCAAAAAATCCTTGTTGTTTATAGTAAGATATCATTCTAAATCAAGGTAATACTCATATACAAACTTTGATTCAATTCCTATAACTATAACTATCTTAATTCGAGTGATAATCTTACTTGAACTTGTTTTCGTGTCATGATTCTACTTCAAGAACTTTCAAGCCATCCAAGATCCTTTGAAGCTAGATCATTTCTTGTCACTTCCAGTAGGTTTACCTACTAAACTTGAGGTAGTAATGATGTTCATAACATCATTCGATTCATACATATAAAACTTTCTTATTCGAAGATTTGAACATGTAATCACTAGAACATAGTTTAGTTAATTCTAAACTTGTTGCAAACAAAGTTAATCCTTCTAACTTGACTTTTAAAATCAAATAAACACATGTTCTATATCTATATGATATGCTAACTTAATGATTTAAAACCTGGAAACACGAAGAACACCGTAAAATCGAATGTACGCCGTCGTAGTAACACCGCGAGCTGTTTTGGGTTAGTTAATTAAAAACTATGATAAACTTTGATTTAAAAGTTTTTCTTTTGGAAAAATGATTTTTCTTATGAACATTAAACTATATCCAAAAATCATGGTTAAACTCAAAGTGGAGGTATGTTTTCCAAAATGGTCATCTAGACGTCGTTCTTTCGACTGAAATGACTACCTTTACAAAAATGACTTGTAACCTGTATTTTCGACTATAAACATATACTTTTTCTATTTATATTCATAAATTTAAGTTCAATATGAAACCATATCAACTTGATTCACTCAAAACGGATTTAAAACGAAGAAGTTATGGGTAAAACAAGATTGGAAAATTTTTCTTGTTGTAGCTACGTGAAAATTGGTAACAAATCTATATTAATCATATCCTAGCTAACTCATATTGTATTATACATGTATTCTAATATATTATGTAATCTTGGGATACCATAGACACGTATGCAAATGTTTAGACATATCATATCGACTCATGTATATATATTATTTGGAACAACCATAGACACTCTATATGCAGTAATGTTGGAGTTGGCTATACAGGGTTGAGGTTGATTCCAAAAATATATATACTTTGAGTTGCGATCTAGCCTGAGACGTGTATACACTGGGTCGTGGATTGATTTAAGATAATATATATCGATTTATTTCTGAACATCTAACTCTGGACAACTAGTTGTAGGTTATTAACGAGGACAGCTGACTTAATAAACTTAAAACATTAAAACATGTTAAAAATGTTGTAAATATATTTTGAACATACTTTGATATATATATATATATATATATATATATATATATATATATATATATATATATATATATATATATATATATATATATATATATATATATATATGTGTACATATTTGTTATAGGTTCGTGAATCGACCAGTGGCCAAGTCTTACTTCCCGACGACGTAAAAATCTGTGAAAGTGAGTTATAGTCCCACTTTTAAAATCTAATATTTTGGGATGAGAATACATGCAGCTTTATAAATGTTTTACAAAATTGACACAAGTACGTAAAACTACATTCTATGGTTAGATTATTAAACCGAATATCGCCCTTCAACTCTGGTAGCCTAAGAATTAGGGAAATGGCCCCTAATTGACGCGAATCCTAAAGATAGATCTATTGGGCTTAACAACCCCCATTCAGGTTATAGATGGTTTAGTACTTCGAGATTAATATACAGACGAGAGGTTCTATTTGGGGATATTCTATGCATTAAGTTAACGTCGGTTACCAGGCGTTCAATCCATATGAATGATTTTTATCTCTATGCAGTTTGCGAAATGCCTGATATGAGATGTATATTTATGGAAAAATGAAATATTGTGGTCTATTATTATGATTTGATAATATATAGGTTAAACATATAACTCACCAACATTTTTGTTGACGTTTTAAGCATGTTTATTCTCAGGTGATTATTAAGAGCTTCCGCTGTTGCATACTAAAATAAGGACAAGATTTGGAGTCCATGCTTGTATGATATTGTGTAAAAAATGCATTCAAGAAACTCATTTTGATGTAATATATTTTTATTGTAAACCATTATGTAATGGTCGTGTGTAAACGATATATTTTAGATTATCATTATTTGATAATTTACGTAATGTTTTTTAAACCTTTATCGATAAAATAAAGGTTATGGTTGTTTTAAAAATGAATGAAGTCTTTGAAAAACGTCTCATATAGAGGTCAAAACCTCGCGACGAAATCAATTAATATGAAACGTTTATAATCAATATGAACGGGACATTTCAATCAGATGAAGGATTTTCGATAAGAAATAGATTATAGGATGTAGATTAGTACCCTGCAATACATAATTTACATATGTATATATAATACTAAAATTCCATAAGTTTCGGAGGAATCTACGGAATCTGTCAGGCAAAGTAACTGAAATGTCCCGTTCATATCGATTATAAACGTTCCATATTAATTGATTTCGTTGCGAGGTTTTGACCTCTCTATGAGACGTTTTTTAAAGACTGCATTCGATTTTTAAAACAAACCATAACCTTTAAAATATTACGACGATTATCAAATAATGATAATCTAAAATATAGCATTTTCACACGACCATTGCATAATGGTTTACAATAATATTACACAACAATATATATGTCTTCGAATGCAGTTTTTAAACAATATTATACAAGCATGCTGACTCCAACTCTTGTCCATAAATTAGCACGCAACAGTGGAAGCTCTTAATAATCACCTGAGAATAAACATGCTTTAAACGTCAACAAAAATGTTGGTGATGTAGCGACCCCGACAAATCGTCAAGTGACGGCGTCGACTACGTAGGTCCCATTACCTGGTCATAAGTCTTTAAAACAGACGTTTGACCCAAAATATGTCGCATCCATTCAAGTGTAAAGATTGTTTCAAAGTTTACAAAGATAATTGACCACAAGTTAAGTTACAACGTTATAAGTACAAATGAAAACTATGCGACACAGTTTAAATAAGTTCAAAAGATGCTCCAAAATGCATGTATACTCGACATCCAAGCAAGTATCAAAAGAGTGCGGAAGCATGTATCACTAAGCATTCAAAACCTGAGAAAACATAGAAGAATCTGTCAACGAAAACGTTGGTGAAATCATAGGTTTAGTAAGTATTAAACGTTGTTTTTGAACCACAAGATTTTGTATTTCCATAACGTAGATTATCCAAATCATTTGCATTCCAAAAGTGTTGTTATACGCGAGCACTCAATTATCAAAACTTAACCAACGTTACCCCATCACACAGTGCTAGAACCCACACTAAAACACAAAAATATATTTCATCCGCATAACGGTAGCGAACCGTCCGAATGAGGGTTTGTTAAACCCGTATGGCCACACAATATAAGTTCTCGCTTACACCCTGCACGTGTAACTAATGATAATCGAATTGAGGCATTTTTGTTCTAACTCGCACGTGGAATGTTTGTTTTCACACTTGTGTTCAAAACATAAAAGTAAGTAGTACAAGATGTAACAAAGTATATGTTTTCTCAGCCCACGATTTAAAAGTATAAAAGTTGTTGAAAAGGTGGGACTATGATCTCACCTTTGATTGCAAGAGTGAAATAGTACTTCAACAAGTAAACGTGCAAAGAACAATGCTAGTCTCGACCTAAACAATTAGGTTGTATCAATAACGATAGTCACGAAGGGTCAAAGATGTTCAATTAGTCCTATGGCTCAATACGACTCGATTAATATAGCATGTGAAGCAAATTGTTAAGTTTCATGCAAGATACAAGTATAAAAGCATGTTAGGAAGATTGCATAATTAATTGGTTAAGTTTGACAAAAAGTCAAACTTGGTCAAAGTCAAAGTCAACGAGGTCGGGTCGGGTATCCGACAATTTTCTCATGATGAGAAGTCATATACGAGCATAATAGTCAAGTTTCATGTTAATCGGAGTTACGGTTAAGCGGAAACATTTTTGCGACATTTAAAAACAAAAGAGAGTGGCCTGGGCTTTTGCGCGGCGCGCACTGGGTTGCGCGGCGCGTACCCAAGTGCAATTTCTGGTCAGAACTCAACCAAGAAGGCAAACATCTGGGATCTCTGATTCTGCGCGGCGCGCGGGTAAATGCGCGGCGCGCAATACCTGGGAATCATGCAGTTTGCAGAAAAATGGTCCAAGTCACGAACCAAAATACAATATAACACATTTCATGCACCGAAAACACTTAAAACGCATAACCTATATCATTAGAAAGGTAATTTGACAAGGAAAACAACTAAGCACATTTCATCAAGCAATTCATCACTAACAACAACCAAAAACCGCATTAAACGTTCATAATCAAAGTTTCAAGTTCCAAAAACGCATTTTATGATTCGGGCAACCAATTTACATGTATGTTATGCCGTTTCGAAGGTAATCAAACACACATTGCAACAAAACACTTAACAACAATATCTCATAGCATTTGACGCATCAAAAGTTCATGTAAAGCTCATCAAACCCTAATCCAAGTTCACAAAATCATTAATCATGTTCTTGGAGTTTCCTTAATCAACCTATACATCAAAACGAAGCTAATGATACTAGTAACACTTTTAAAACATGCACTTTAACAATCTAACAACATTTGATCATCCAAAATCAAGGATTTAGCAAGTAATTTTCATATTGAACTAGTTACACCAAAAACAACGAATCGAGCATACAAATTACATACACGACATCACAATGAGCCATAGACACTAATTAACAACTTTATAACTCAAAAATCTCAAGAACACATAAAATTAGTGATTTTAGAAAGTTACCCAAATGAGATGAAGTTGGTATCAAATTGAAGAGGATGAAGAGAGGATTCAAAATATGTATTTTGTTTTGGTTAAAGCTTCCAAATCCGAATTTAGATGATGATTCTTTGTAGTGGTGTTTGAGAGAAAATTGGAAAGTATAGAAAGAAAATGGAAATGAAAATGAAAAGGAAAATGGGGAGGTGGGTGTTGACTAGTCAAGCTAGTCACATCTTTGCTCCAATGGCGAAACTAGTCCCTCGCGTTCGGTTGCGGGTGCGTGAATTGACCAAACGAATTATTTTAAAATACACGGAAGTACGGGAGATATTAAAAATCCGATAACGAGAATATTTAAAATGTTACTTAACAAAGGATACGAATCTAGATATGAAGGGTATTATTTAAAAAGAAAAAGACGGGCGTTAAAATAATTTAACGGAAAAATGCGGGATGTTACATTATCCACACCTCAAAAGAAATTTCGTCCCGAAATTTAGTTGGAAATAATAATAGATGCCTCTCACTCGAGACCGGAGATGTCAATGCTATGAATAAGTGAAGGTACGTCCTTGAGTGTTCTCATGAATTTGGATTTTTACGATCCCCGGTTTCAACTGGTTTTCCTATGAAGAGAAGTTTGTCTTCAATAGTTGGTGCATTTAGAAGAATTGCACGTTCCTGTTCCGCAGGACACGTTTCTATGTTTGTTACACGAAATGTAAGGTAAACGGAAACTTAATTGAGTCGGAAGTTCTAAACGGTAGGAAGCGGTTCCAATACGCCCCAAGGTTTCAAAAGGTTCGATATTGCGGATATAGCCTTTCTCGATTTCCCAAAATGGATTACACCTTTCCAAGGTGCGGTTTCTCAATATTACGCGGTTACACACTGGGATTTGTGAGGTTTTCATCTAAGTTTGGTATGACTCTTTTGGCGACTACGGATCGTCTCGAGCCCTCCTCGGATTTGAATGATTTCAATTGTTGTTTCTTGATGGAGTTCAGATTTCGGTGGTTGATGCTTTGGTTAAATGAACAGGGGTATGACATTAGCGGTCATATAGGGTTTCGGAAAGTGCGCGTGAACACACGAGTGGTAACTACTGTTGTAAGAGTGATCTACTAAAGGTGACAATACGAGTTTGTGACATGTCTTTCCAAGACGTAAATCGTTCGTTTGCTCGTTTCGTCTGTTTGTGGGTGGTACGCGGTACTCATGTCTAAGCGGGTTCCCAAGGTTTCTTGTAAAACTAGAAGTGAAACGAGTATTTCGATACGGAATAATTGACAAAGATACACCGTGTTGGAATAGAATCTCTTAAGATACGTTTGAACAAGTTAGTTAGGGTTCGAAAAATGTTCGTTAGGACTATTCACCCTCGTGGCGAATACTTATGTAATATGAGGAGTTTCTCTATCCATGGAGAAATGTTACAAGGAGTTTCTTTAAACGGAAATGCGAACGGTAAAGATAGTAGTGAAATGAGGACTTAGAATAGGATGAGTTTACATCTCGAGGTTGCCATAACGTGCCTCTAGTTGTCAAAAGTTGAAGTCTGAAAGAGAAACGAGGTAGTACACGTAGTTGTATAGTTCGGGGTTGGATAGTAGTTGGTCGATTATCAGAAACACAAGGACGTTATGTCAAATAAGAGTGATGTATCCTTGGATTGCGTGTTATCTTAAGTTCCAGTAATATCAGACGGTAACGGTGGAATAACAGAGGTACGTAGTGTGGTACGTGATGACGAGAAAAGTTGATCGGATCAACAATTATGTATTCGAATCCTTCGTGCAAAAATAACGAATTTCAGTTCCGTTGATTTCGAGTCGAGAGAGTATGCCTTTCGGGCGTTTAAGTAGAATTATTTCTATATTGAGTTCCGTTATGTGCTATACGAATTTAGCTAGAAAGGTTTGCGTGCAAAATTACGTTTAAGGTTCGAACACGGAGAGGTTTAAAGTTTTCCTTAGTGAGTTAACGAGGTTAAAGTCGTGTAACACGAGAAAAGTCAGAAATGAATTTTCGGTGATAACAGGCGAGATCTAAGATTTTACGAATACAAGTCTGAGTTGGGAGAGTTTCCTGATTACATGTGGCTTGATTTCGAGATTGATTGTAATGCCTTGACCATTAACATCATGGTCTAGAAAATTGGACTTCGTTCAACAGAAATTCTCACTCGGAGAATTTGGTATAAAGTTGCTCTTTTCTCAAAAGTTCGAGCGTAAGATGGTGATGTTGTTCGTTTTCCTTCTTTACTTAAATAAGTTAAGATGTCATCTATAAATACGATAACAGATTTGTCTAGATAAGTTTGCATACGTGGTTCGGGAGGTTTATGGATACGGACGAGCCTTGGATAAATCGAATGGTACTAAGAGAGATTTACAACTAACGTTGCGAGTTCGGAAAGACTTAGGAGACGTCGTCTCCCTTGACCCTTAATTGATGATAACCGGAACGGAGGTTGATTTGGAACATACGAGATTAATGCAAATAATCATGAGGTCATGGATGAGAGGGAGAGGGTATCGGTTTCAACCGAAAATTTCTTAGTTCACAATAATCTATACATAAATGTAGGGCAACAATTTCTCCTTAATGAATAGGTTTTGAGTTCCTTAGTTCTATTGGTGTCGAGTTCAATTTCTTAACGTATATCCTCCGATAATATTTATAGGCACACAATATTTTTCCGTTGGTCGCTTAAATCGCCTAAATAGTATCTAGGGGAAAAGATGGAATATAAAGAGCACGAGTCAAATCCTTGGTTATAAAACGTCTAACGGTACTCGAATCGAATAAGTATGAAATATACGGTTTGTTGTGAAGAAACGTACCCGTGACTAGTCCATCATCGCCTCGGGCATCCTAGGTGTAGATGTTGTAAGTTCAACGGTGCGCGTTGGTTTTTGCTTTATTCTTTAGGCATTCATTCCTAAAATGACCCGATTGGCCACATTTGTAGCAAATACTCGACTTTGGTGCGTCGGGCCCCTTTTGAGTGACGGGGGCGGTACTTCCACAATACTTGGCAATATGACCACTACCTTGGCACCGATGGCAAATTAGCTTGCCACATTCACCAAAATGATGCTTGTGGCATTTGTTGCAAAAAGGTCGTGTCCCGGCATAACTTTTCTTGCCGACGGGGGTGAGAGGTTCCTTGGCAAAGTTGTTGTTGTAGTTGCTCGATTGGGGGGCTTCCCATTTTCTTTTGTTGTCAACCGACTCATCCTCGGCTTTAGGTGCCGGCACTTCAATCTCGTCTACCGTTTCGATCAATTGACGGGCCATATTCAGGGCCTCTTGGTGATTACTGGGTTTGGATGACATTACTCCTTGTTTGATGCTCTTGGGAAGACCATCCATGTAAAGTTCAACCCTTAGAGGTTCGGGGGTCACGAGGTTTGGGCACATCAAGGATAGCTCAGAAAATCGTTGGTTATATGCCTTTAGGTCATTCCCGACCGCTTTTAAAGTTCTTAGTTCGTGTTCGAGCTTACGGGTCTCTTCGCGCGGGAAGTATTCGGTGATCATCTTTTTCTTTAAGTCGGCCCATGAGAGAGTGTGAGCTTCATCGATACCCACCGACAGCACATACGTATTCCACCATGTGAGGGCGATACCGGCGAAAGTGTGGGTGGAATATTTGACTTTGTCTTGGTCCCGACAACCGCTTATGCTAAAAACGGCTTCTGTTTGCTCAAACCATCGGGTGAGCACAACCGGTCCTCCGGTCCCATCGAAGGTGTGAGGTTTGCACCCCATGAAAGTTTTGTAGGAGCAACCCTCGTTTGAATTACCGGCTCCATGGTTGTTGTGGTTGTGGTTGTTATTGATGTCGGAGGAGATACTAGCCATAGCCGCACCTATGGCGGTGGCTATCATGCGTTGAAAAGCTTGTTCGGAAGTTTCATTACGTGGCCCGCGACGGGGAGGCATTGTTCCTTCAAGACACAAGAATATCGTTGATTAGTATTCTCAATAATACTAATCATGATAGGGAATGATGATGTAGAGAAAATTTTCCTTGACTCGCCTTAAATTCTTTATGTCATAATGTCGGAATGTCCATATGAATCACCGTAATATAGTCCCGGAAATTATATTACCCTGATTCTCATGTGCATTTAACATTACCTCATAAAGTCAAGGTGGCGCGTCAACCAAATTTATCAACGTAAGATCAAGATCGAATACGAGTTAGATATGATAGAAGAGTTCGAGTATAGATGCACAAATAGTCAAGTAATTCCTACTTCAGTCTATATGCCGGTTGTAGTCTAGATTCACCTATGTACCCTATGACTCGGGGTGGACACAAATGAACTCTAAATCCCTACAACCAAGGCTCTGATACCACTTGTAGCGACCCCGACAAATCGTCAAGTGACGGCGTCGACTACGTAGGTCCCATTACCTGGTCATAAGTCTTTAAAACAGACGTTTGACCCAAAATATGTCGCATCCATTCAAGTGTAAAGATTGTTTCAAAGTTTACAAAGATAATTGACCACAAGTTAAGTTACAACGTTATAAGTACAAATGAAAACTATGCGACACAGTTTAAATAAGTTCAAAAGATGCTCCAAAATGCATGTATACTCGACATCCAAGCAAGTATCAAAAGAGTGCGGAAGCATGTATCACTAAGCATTCAAAACCTGAGAAAACATAGAAGAATCTGTCAACGAAAACGTTGGTGAAATCATAGGTTTAGTAAGTATTAAACATTGTTTTTGAACCACAAGATTTTGTATTTCCATAACGTAGATTATCCAAATCATTTGCATTCCAAAAGTGTTGTTATACGCGAGCACTCAATTATCAAAACTTAACCAACGTTACCCCATCACACAGTGCTAGAACCCACACTAAAACACAAAAATATATTTCATCCGCATAACGGTAGCGAACCGTCCGAATGAGGGTTTGTTAAACCCGTATGACCACACAATATAAGTTCTCTTTTACACCCTGCAAGTGTAACTAATGATAATCGAATTGAGGCATTTTTGTTCTAACTCGCACGTGGAATGTTTGTTTTCACACTTGTGTTCAAAACATAAAAGTAAGTAGTACAAGATGTAACAAAGTATATGTTTTCTCAGCCCACGATTTAAAAGTATAAAAGTTGTTGAAAAGGTGGGACTATGATCTCACCTTTGATTGCAAGAGTGAAATAGTACTTCAACAAGTAAACGTGCAAAGAACAATGCTAGTCTCGACCTAAACAATTAGGTTGTATCAATAACGATAGTCACGAAGGGTCAAAGATGTTCAATTAGTCCTATGGCTCAATACGACTCGATTAATATAGCATGTGAAGCAAATTGTTAAGTTTCATGCAAGATACAAGTATAAAAGCATGTTAGGAAGATTGCATAATTAATTGGTTAAGTTTGACAAAAAGTCAAACTTGGTCAAAGTCAAAGTCAACGAGGTCGGGTTGGGTATCCGACAATTTTCTCATGATGAGAAGTCATATACGAGCATAATAGTCAAGTTTCATGTTAATCGGAGTTACGGTTAAGCGGAAACATTTTTGTGACATTTAAAAACAAAAGAGAGTGGCCTGGGGCTTTTGCGCGGCGCGCACTGGGTTGCGCGGCGCGCACCCAAGTGCAATTTCTGGTCAGAACTCAACCAAGAAGGCAAACATCTGGGATCTCTGATTCTGCACGGCGCGCGGGTAAATGCGCGGCGCGCAATACCTGGGAATCATGCAGTTTGCAGAAAAATGGTCCAAGTCACGAACCAAAATACAATATAACACATTTCATGCACCGAAAACACTTAAAACGCATAACCTATATCATTAGAAAGGTAATTTGACAAGGAAAACAACTAAGCACATTTCATCAAGCAATTCATCACTAACAACAACCAAAAACCGCATTAAACGTTCATAATCAAAGTTTCAAGTTCCAAAAACGCATTTTATGATTCGGGCAACCAATTTACATGTATGTTATGCCGTTTCGAAGGTAATCAAACACACATTGCAACAAAACACTTAACAACAATATCTCATAGCATTTGACGCATCAAAAGTTCATGTAAAGCTCATCAAACCCTAATCCAAGTTCACAAAATCATTAATCATGTTCTTGGAGTTTCCTTAATCAACCTATACATCAAAACGAAGCTAATGATACTAGTAACACTTTTAAAACATGCACTTTAACAATCTAACAACATTTGATCATCCAAAATCAAGGATTTAGCAAGTAATTTTCATATTGAACTAGTTACACCAAAAACAACGAATCGAGCATACAAATTACATACACGACATCACAATGAGCCATAGACACTAATTAACAACTTTATAACTCAAAAATCTCAAGAACACATAAAATTAGTGATTTTAGAAAGTTACCCAAATGAGATGAAGTTGGTATCAAATTGAAGAGGATGAAGAGAGGATTCCAAATATGTATTTTGTTTTGGTTGAAGCTTCCAAATCCGAATTTAGATGATGATTCTTTGTAGTGGTGTTTGAGAGAAAATTGGAAAGTATAGAAAGAAAATGGAAATGAAAATGAAAAGGAAAATGGGGAGGTGGGTGTTGACTAGTCAAGCTAGTCACATCTTTGCTCCAATGGCGAAACTAGTCCCTCGCGTTCGGTTGCGGGTGCGTGAATTGACCAAACGAATTATTTTAAAATACACGGAAGTACGGGAGATATTAAAAATCCGATAACGAGAATATTTAAAATGTTACTTAATAAAGGATACGAATCTAGATATGAAGGGTATTATTTAAAAAGAAAAAGACGGGCGTTAAAATAATTTAACGGAAAAATGCGGGATGTTACAGGTGAGTTATAGGTTTAACCTATATATCAAATTGTAATAATAGACCACAAGATTTCATCTTTTCAATAACATGCAATCTACATAAAAATCATTCATATGGTTGAACACCTGGTAACCGACATTAACAAATGCATCCAGAATATCCCCATATATAAATATCGAAGCACTAAAGCAGTTCAAATTCTCTGACTGGGGCATGTCAAAGCCCATAGATCTATCTTTAGGATTCGCGTCAATTGGTGGCAATTATAATAAATACCAATTCTTAGGCTACCAAGTTCAACAAGGGCGATATCCGGTATAACGATTCAGCATAGAATGTAGTTTCAATACTTGTGTCTATTTTGTAAATCATTTTCAAAACTGCATGTATTCTCATCCCAAAAATATTAGATAGTAAAAATGGGACTATAACTCACTTTCACAGATTTTCACTTCGTCGGAAAATAAGAATTGGCCACGGGTCGATTCACGAACCTATAACAAATATGTACATATATATCAAAGTATGTTCAAAATATATTTACAACATTTTTAATACTTTTTAATGTCTTAAGTTTGTTAAGTCAGCTGTCCTCGTTAGTAACCTACAACTAGTTGTCCACAGTTAGATGTACATAAATAAATTGATATATATTATCTTGAATCAATCCACGACCCAGTGTATACACGTCTCAGGCTAGATCACAACTCAAAGTATATATATTTTTGGAATCAACCTCAACCCTGTATAGCTAACTCAAACATTACTGCATATAGAGTGTCTATGGTTGTTCCAAATAATATATATACATGGGTCGATATGATATGTCAAAACATTTGCATACGTGTCTATGGTATCCCAAGATTACATAATATATTAGAATACATGTATAATACAATATAAGTTAGCTAGGATATGATTTGTATAGATTTGTTACAAATTTCACGTAGCTACAACAAGCAAAATTATCCAATCTTGTTTTACCCATAACTTCTTCGTTTTAAATCCGTTTTGAGTGATTCAAGTTGCTATGGTTTCATATTGAACTTAAGTTTATGAATATAAACATAAAAATTATAAGTTTATAGTCGGAAATATAGGTTACAAGTCGTTTTTGTAAAGGTAGTCATTTCAGTCGAATGAACGACGTCTAGATGACCATTTTGGAAAACATACTTCCACTTTGAATTTAACCATGATTTTTGGATATAGTTTCATGTTCATAAGAAAAATCATTTTCTCAGAAGAACAACTTTTAAATCAAATTTTATCATAGTTTTTAATTAACTAACCCAAAACAGCCCGCGGTGTTACTACAACGGTGTATATCCGGTTTTACGGTGTTTTTCGTGTTTTCAGGTTTTAAATCATTAAGTTAGCATATCATATAGATATAGAACATGTGTTTAGTCAATTTTAAAAGTAAAGTTAGAATGATTAACGTTGTTTACGAACAAGTTTAGAATTAACTAAACTATGTTCTGGTGATTAAGTTTTCAAATCTTCGAATAAGATAGTTATTTATATATGAATTGAATGATGATACGAACATCATTACTACCTCAAGTATAGTAGGTAAACCTACTGGAAATGAAAAAAATAATCTTGAGCTTGAATGGATCTTTTTTGGCTTGGAAGTTCTTGAAGCAGAATCATGACACGAAAACAATTTCAAGTAAGATTATTACTCAAATCAAGATAGTTTATAGTTATAGAAATCGAATCAAAGTTTGGATATGAGTATTACCTTGAATAAGAAAGATAACCTACTGTAAATAACAAAGGTTTCTTGATCTTGGATGACTACTTGGATTGGATTAGAAAGCTTGGTAGTAATCTAGTAAACTTGAAATGATTCTTGAATGATTTTTCTTTTGACAATTATAGATTAGATTTTGAAGAAGAATTTGATGTAGATGAAGAAAGGTTGTTGAATATAGATGTGTTCTTGAATGAAAGTGTTTAGGTAGAAAGAAAATTAAGATTAAGATTGAAATCAAATGGGTTATGGTGATAGAATTATGGACGTGAATATGCATGTATATGTAGTCAAATTTGATTTAATTTTAAGCTTGGAATTTAGTTGCAATAATTTTTACAAATAGTCAAAAAATAAACCCTACATGAAAGACTCCAAATTCCAATCAATTATGGCTGATCATGATGGTTTCCTATTGGTATATACCAATAGTAAATACATCTAGAAGCTGTGTATTGTATGAGTACGAATACGGGAGCATACGAGTAAAATTGTTGATGAAAACGAATGAGAATGAAATTGTATGTATTTTTGCTCAGTAGAAGTACTTTGATATGTGTCTTAGTTAACTATCTTATTTAATGTTGTTGAAATCTTAAAATTTAATTTTTAACACATTTTTAATTTTTAACTCGACCCCAGCCAGGGGCTCTGCCCCTTAGAACCCGCCAGGGGTTGCAACCCCTTGGACCCCGCTATCGGGGGCGCTGTCCCCGAACCCCCGTCATAAACAAGATAAGTTTAAACAATTGTGCACTCCACACTTTTCCAAACTTGTTCGATATTTATCAAGGTTATTTTGGTTAACAAATTAATCCCATTACACATAAATCATATTGGTGACACAAATCACCAACAATGAATATATCTTGATATGATATATATACTTTAAAATATCGTTTCAACGATAATCGTTACATATATGTCTCGTTTTCGAAATTCTTAAGTTAGTAGTCTCATTTTACTTGTATAGTTCATTGTTAATACACTCAATGATATACTTAATTATCATTTTATCATGTTAAATATAGTATATCAATATCTTAATACAATACATATGTATTTAGTAAGACGTTGTTATAACGATAATCGTTACGTATATCGTTTCGAGCTTCATAATTCAATATTCTCATTTTTTATGTATATCACACATTGTTAATATACTTATTGGGATACTTACTTATCATAATCTCATGTTAACCATATATATGTCCATATATATATCATCATGTCGTTTTTACAAGTTTTAACGTTCGTGAATCATTGGTCAACTTGGGTGGTCAATTGTCTACATGAAACTCATTTCAAATAATCAAGTCTTAACAAGTTTTTGATTGCTTAACATGTTGGAAACATTTAATCATGAAAATATAGTTTTCATTTAATATATAATCATGGAATAATCATGGAAAAGTTCAGGGTCACTATAGTACATACCCGTTAAATAAATTTCGTCCCGAAATTTCAAGCTGTTGAAAGTGTTGACGCATCTTCTGGAAATAGGTGCGGGTATTTCTTCTCCATCTGATCTTCACGTTCCCAGGTGAACTCGGGTCCTCTACGAGCATTTCATCGAACCTTAACAATTGCTATTTTATTTTGCTTAAGTCTTTTAACCTTATGATCCATTATTTCAACGGGTTCTTCGATGAATTGAAGTTTTTCATTGATTTGGATTTCGTCTAGAGGAATAGTGAGATTTTCTTTAGAAAAATATTTCTTCAAATTTGAGACGTGGAAAGTGTTATGTATAGCCCTCAAGTCGGCAAGCTACTGGTCCGACACAATCAATAATCTTGAATGGTCCAATATACCTTGGATTTAATTTCCATCGTTTACCAAATCGAACAACGCCTTTCCAAGGTGCAACTTTAAGCATTACCATCTCTCCAATTTCAAATTCTATATCTTTTCTTTTAATGTCAGCGTAGCTCTTTTGTCGACTTTGGGCGGTTTTCAACCGTTGTTGAATTTGGATGATCTTCTCGGTAGTTTCTTGTATTATCTCTGGACCCGTAATCTGTCTATCCCCCACTTCACTCCAACAAATCGGAGACCTGCACTTTCTACCATAAAGTGCTTCAAACGGCGCCATCTCAATGCTTGAATGGTAGCTGTTGTTGTAGGAAAATTCTGCTAACGGAAGGTGTCGATTCCAACTGTTTCCGAAATCAATAACACATGCTCGTAGCATGTCTTTAAGCGTTTGTATCGTCCTTTCACTCTGTCCATCAGTTTGTGGATGATAGGTAGTACTCATGTTTAGACGAGTTCCTAATGCTTGCTGTAATGTCTGCCAGAATCTTGAAATAAATCTGCCATCTCTATCAGAGATAATAGAGATTGGTATTCCATGTCTGGAGACGACTTCTAAAAGGACCCGTCCTTATCCACCTGGACGAAGTCTTCAACATTTGGTCCCATTGCGAGGCGTTGACTTAAATATGCCATGAACGACTCCAAGTAATATCTCTAAAATGAGCAAATGCACAGCGGAAAGTTTCTTTCATACCTGAGAATAAACATGCTTAAAAGTGTCAACCAAAAGGTTGGTGAGTTCATAGGTTTATCATAACAATCATTTCAATATATTAATAGACCACAAGATTTCCGTTTATAAATATATGTACACTCGCAAGTGTATAAAAGTATTCTATAAGTTGTAGGCACCCGGTAACAAGCCTTAACATTCATGTTTTACCCTCGGAAGTACACCAGATCAGGTGTGTTTAAAATAAGCTTGAAGTACTAAAGCATCCCATAGTCAGGATGGGGTTTGTCAGGCCCAATAGATCTATCTTTAGGATTCGCGCCTACCGTACATAGACAAGTAGTTTAATGTTACCAAGCTAAGGGTATATTTCTGGTTTAAACCCACATAGAATTAGTTTTAGTACTTGTGCCTATTTTGTAAAACATTTATAAATCAGCGCATGTACTCTCAGCCCAAAAATATATATAAAAAGGGAGCAAATGAGACTCACCTAATGTATTTTGTAGTAAAAATGCATATGACTATATTGAACAATTGTAGGGTTGGCCTCTGATTCACGAACCTATATCAGGTATATATATTAACACGTATATTGGTAGTCGAACAAATTTATATATTATTAGTGATAATTTTTAAATTATATATTTTATTATATATTCATTTTGTGTATATAACTAAAGTGTTTATATATTTAAGTTATGGTTAATATACATATTTTTATTTACTTAATCTTTTACTTACAAAATATTAGTTATAGTAATACTAGAGTAATATTAGTAATAATAAAAGTGATAATTTTTATAAAAATGTCACTTTTAATAATAATGATAAAAAAATGATAATATTAATAATAGTTTTTAATAATGATAATAATAATAATAATGATAACTTTATTGAAAAATGATAATTTTAATGTTAATGAATACTAATAATAATGGCTATAATAATAATAATAATAATAATAATAATAATAATAATAATAATAATAATAATAATAATAATAATAATAATAATAATAATAATAATAATAATAATAATAATAATAATAATAATAATAATAATAATAATAATAATAAGAATAAGAATAAGAATAAGAATAAGAATAATAATAATAATAAGAGTATTTACTACCTTAAGAGCTTTTCAAAGAAAAATGTCATGAGCCCGGCTCGAACCCGCGACCTCTCATTTCCATCAAACACTCCTTTTTCTTGTTATCTATTATTATTCGAAACCTTTATATATTAAACCAATTAGTCTGTTATCCTTCTTCTTCCATAAACAAATCAAATCATCAAAATCGTTGATTATGTACGTTCATCATCTTATTGTAATTCCTTTTCAGTATCGTCTTTTATTAACATCAACTATATCACCACATCATTCTTGCCATTTTAGCAATAATATAAACCATCTCTCCGCCAAGGACTACGGTCCAAACAAAGATTGTAAGTATAGTGGTTTTAATAATGAACAAGTTTCCACTCCTTGCTACTTTTTGTCGGCCATACAACCTCATACGTGCCCCATTTACATGTTTCCCGCAAGTTTATATTAAAAAGGCTCTCTTAATGTCATGTTCCACTAAACTTTTTTATAAAAAGTAATTTTTCTTCATCTATTTAAAATAGGAATACGTAAAAAAAATGAGTCTTGTATAGAATTATCATTAATCGGATCGAGTAGTAGCCATCATTAGTATACAGAAGATGTGGTGGTCGAATATGGTGCAGTAGGTTTTAACTATCACAGCAACCGCAGCTAAAGTTGTTATTCGATTATAGAAGTGAACGGAAATAGTTTAGTAGAGGAATGGTAGGTTACACGATGGTTTAAAGGGTGTCATAGGGTGATGAAAGGTGGTTTTTCAAAGGGTGATAGCAACAGAGAAACGAGAAGAAAGAAAAGAACCAATTAATATCTAGTTATGGGTCTCTTGGTGGCGTTTAAAAGGTGACGGGTTTGGTGGTTAAACTGTAGTGGTTTCAAAGGTGAAGGTGGTGGGTTTCACGATGGAAGGAGTTTGATGTTGGCAGCCGTAAGAGAATGAGGAAGAAACACGGTGATGTGTGTTTGATGGTTCGGTAGAATAAAGAAAACATGAAGGGTTTTAAGGTGGTGAGTGGTGATGGCATTCCGGTGGTGTTCTTAACTCGTGCAGGAACATGAGAAATGAACTGCAGCTGTTTCATTTGAATGATGATGGTGATTAAAGAGTGATGGTGATCAGTGTTTTCAAGGTGACCGGTGTTAGTTCGGTTATGGTGGTAGTTCAAGGGTGGTGGTTAAGGTGGTGGTTAGTATGAAACAGAAAATGTAAAAGGGGTGTCGTGATATTTCCTTCAGAGTTTTAAATTTGGTTTTTCTGTTTTTATTCAATTGATATTAGTGAAGGATTTTGTAGAGATCGAGTGATGTAATTACAGCTCAATTAGTTAACCTAACATTTGTATTCTAGCTTCTGTTGCTCGACAGATACTTCAATCAGAAACAGAAACATGAATAAAAATAACATGAATAAAAATAATTAAAGCAGATATAGATGGGTAACGAAATTTGATCAAAACAAAATATAGAAAGTAGATGTGATGAGTTTTTGTAAGATTGTGGTGATTGACAGAATATTTAGGAGTGGACAAAACATATGAAAACGATTTAGAATAGATATGGATGATATTTGTATGATCTTTATATATCATATATATTAATGATTAATAAATATAAATATATTAATAATACTAATAATATTAAAGATAATAGAAATAATAATAATAGAATCAATAATAATAATAATAATATCTAACTAGCACTAGTAATAACAATATTATTGTTAAAAGTAATAAAAGAAATGATAAAATAATTTAAACAAAAAAAATGTGAATTTTTTAGTAATAACAATAATAATAATCCTAATAATAACTACATTTATAATGTTACTACTAATACTAATTATAATATTACTAATACTAATATTCAAAATAATAATAATAGTATTAATTATAATAACTATATTTTAACTTATAATTTTTAATATATATATATATATATATACATACATACATACATACATATATATATTTTATTTACGTAATTACTTACACACAAGGGCTCGTGAATCATCGGGAATGGTCAAAGATTAAATGATTTCATGAAACAGTTTCAAAATTTGAAGACTCAATATTACAGACTTTGCTTATCGTGTCGAAATCATATAAAGATTGAGTTTAAATTTGGTCGGAAATTTTCGGGTCATCACAGTACCTACCCGTTAATAAAATTTCGTCCCGAAATTTGAGTGAGGTCGTCATGACTAACAATAAAAATGTTTTCATGACGAATATGAGTTGATAAATAGAGTTTTATCATTATTGAGTAATAAGGATGAAACAATTCGATTATTTGAAGAGTTTGAATGAAACTATCATAAGAGAGGTCCCAACGGCATCGTCCACCTCCGCCCAAAAATTCGCCCAATTTTTTTTTTTTTTTTTTTTTAGCCGTTAGTAAAAAAATAATATCACAACGGCTATCCCAACGGCTACTTTCACATTATATAAACACCAACCATATACTTCATTGTATACACTCAAACATATATTTCTTTTATATTTCCACCTTTCTCAAATTCAAAATCAAACACTCCCAAACTGCAAAATGCTAACACTTCCCCCAATGATTGTTTCATTCGATGTTCGCTACGGAGGTGATTTTCGTAATCAAATGAAGGAATATAAGTGGGGCGACAGAATTTCGTTTGAAGATATCGACATTCGTGATGTTGGTTTACAAGACTTGCTATCCTTTTTGAAGGAAAAAGTTCCGTGTGAATTCACGTCTGTGTTCTTTTACAAAGACGTTTATGATGTGGATTGTAGGGCAAGTTTTCTGTGTACCGATGATCAATGGTACTTTATAAAAGATACTATTGAAGATCGCGGTAAACGCATTTCTCTGTATGTGGTTCTTGAAGATGAAGAGACGTTGGGTTATCGTTACCTCGATGAATCAGCTGAAGCAGAAGCTGAAGCAGCAAGAGAAATACCGATGTCTCCAGAGTACCTCACAGATGGTGAAATGATTGGTGAATGTTACTTCGCAGATGACGAATGACGACGACGAGTAGTTTGATTGTAATCTTTTAATTTTTAATTGTCGTGATGTTTTAATTTTTAAATTATTGTAATTTCAGTGTTGTTGTTGAATTTTATATCTTCCTTAATGTTTCGGAGCTGTTTATCTTTTTAATCTCCTCTCGATCTCTAATAAAACGAGTAATGGTCCAGAATTTGTAAGTATGGAGTTTCAAATGAATTTAATGTTATAATCAAGAAAGAACGTAATAGCACGATTTGATTCGTCAAATTACCAGAATCATTGAGAATAGAACTATCAAGAGTATATTTTCTTGATATGTTCAGAGGTTAATTAGAATGAAAGAGTTATGTAACATAGTACATGATGACGTTATGATCTGTGAATCCTCATGTTCCAACAGAACTTAGCATGACTTACTGTAATATAATCACGTTGGCCAAGCGCATTATATTATACTAACTTATGCTTCAATTCCCAACACTACTCCAGAAACATTCATAATTCATACTTAGGTTTTATAGAAATTTCCGATATAATGTAATACAGATAGCACGAAGAGGTATATAACTTCGGACGAAAGGTTGAAGTTGACTTGCTGGAGCTGTGACAAAATTTACCACTTTGAAAGGGATTACCAAAATTTTAGGTAATAATAACATTAAAAGAATTAGCACAGCTACGTGTTAAACGATTACTCAATTTCCGAGAGTTTTTCAGGTGCATAACTATATGCATAAATCTTTCCTTCCACATATGAAGTGGGGTGGTTCATCCTATCGATTGAGGTGTTTTCAAGAATTATGAAAGGTCTGAACACAGATTGGAATCATCACGATACAAATGAGATTTAAGATGAAATCAAGTGGCAAACTTGAAGAATTGTTTAGTTTCATATGTTATAATCAATATTTTAATTCATTTTAATTGTCCAATGTTGGTAATCCTCAAATGATAGTCCACAGTTAGCAGTTCAATAATTCATATATAGTTTAATATATAATATTCGAATTAATACATATCGTGACCCGTGTACATGTCTCAGACTCGATCACAACTCAAAGTATATATAGTTTTGGAATCAACTCTCAACCCTGTATAGCGGACTCTAGCATTACAGCATATAGAGTGTCTATGGTTGTTCCAAATAATATATATACATGCGTCGATATAATATGTCAAAACTTTTATATACGTGTCCCAATATTTAAAGTGCGTAAAATAAATAACAGAAATTAAATAACGATAAATAAAATTGCGAGAATATAAATTGCGACAATTAAATTGCGATAAATAAAATGTAACCAGTTAGCTAGGAACAGTTAGCGTGGATTCTTTACAATATTTCAATTAGTTAATTCGTTTGTTTCTATCAAATTTTATTTTGTTCATGTTTTCTTCATTATTCCACTTGTTGGATTCTGATAGGTCAAAATCCAAATATGAAATTGAATGAAAATGGATATTCTGTGGTGAACGGATTCGTATATCTGTAGATGTAAGTAGGATAGTAAATGATCATTGAATCAGATTCGAAGAACGTACAGTATAACTTATTAATGTGAAATCTAAATATTCCTCGGGTATTACCTACCCGTTAAAATATTTTCACCATTACTAGTTTGTACAAAAGAATTTTTAATTACAATCTTTATGAAAACATATATACATATATATTTTCTTCAGATGCAATCATGGATTTAATGAGTTAATATGATATTAATCTCATTTGCTTTTCGGTTTGAGCTAGAATAAGTAATCTCTAAAAATTTTTGAAACCACATATTCTTCGCAGAATATTAATGAAGTGATGGATCAATACTTCATCGTTCATTGTTGTTGGTATTCCTTGGTTTATATGGTGCGTATGATGTTGATGTTCGTGGTAAAGATTTTTGATGTTGAGGTGTGGGATACGGATGTTGATGTTGGTGGTGGTGATGGTACTGTTGATGTTATTGATGTTGATACAGTTTATGCTGCTGGTGCTGTTTCTGGTGTTTGTAACCTTCGCACCATATTCTCTAAAGCCACCACCCGAGCGCGAAGCTCGTTCACTTCTTCCATTACACCGGGGTGACTATCGGTTCGGACGAGTGGATAAACAAGATCTAGAATTTTGTATAGTATATGATCGTGACGAGATACTCGGGAAATGAGAGAGTAAATGGTGTTTCAACAAGTTCGCCAGTAAGCGCTTCAGATTCTTCACCCAGAGGTGAATTCGGTTGGTGAAAGGGATCACCTTCTTCTTGCCTCCAATGATTGAGTAGGCTACGAACCCATCCCCAATTCATCCAGAATTGGTGATGACTAATTGATTGATCCATTCCGGTTACACTGTCTTCGGAGCTTGAGTCGAAATCCATCTTGGAATAGCTGTCGAAATCTAAAGAATTTGAACTAGTTGCGAGTTCCGTCTGGTACGGTTAGATAAAGGATTTTTTGATATGAGATGGTTTTTGGATATCAGATGATATTCTAATTGTATAGAATACCTACATATAGTACAAAAGATCCCGTATATTACGGAGGAATTTAAGGAAACGTGTCAGATAAAGTCGACAGTGACAGATATGCTAAGATATGGATTAGTAGATATGCTAAGATATGAATTTGTCTGTACATCATCTATGCAGTAATTGCAATAAGACGTGTCGAGACTGAAATTGATAGGTAGATATCTTTCGACAAAAGATGGTAAGCAAAAACTTTTGACATGCAGACCAGGTTCAAGTCTAAACTCATTAATATAACCTAACAACTACTAAGTCGAAGTCCAGACTCATTAATGCATCTTGACAACTAATAGTTAGACACACTAATGCAAGACCTGGTTCACTACGACCACCGCTCTGATACCAACTGAAAGGACCCGTCCTTATCCACCTGGACGAAGTCTTCAACATTTGGTCCCATTGCGAGGCGTTGAGTTAAATATGCCATGAACGACTCTAAGTAATATCTCTAAAATGAGTAAATGCACAATGGAAAGTTTCTTTCATACCTGAGAATAAACATGCTTAAAAGTGTCAACCAAAAGGTTGGTGAGTTCATAGGTTTATCATAACAATCATTTCAATATATTAATAGACCACAAGATTTCCGTTTATAAATATATGTACACTCGCAAGTGTATAAAAGTATTCTATAAGTTGTAGGCACCCGGTAACAAGCCTTAACGTTCATGTTTTACCCTCTGAAGTACACCAGATCAGGTGTGTTTAAAATAACCTCGAAGTACTAAAGCATCCCATAGTCAGGATGGAGTTTGTCAGGCCCAATAGATCTATCTTTAGGATTCGCGCCTACCGTACATAGACAAGTAGTTTAATGTTACCAAGCTAAGGGTATATTTCTGGTTTAAACCCACATAGAATTAGTTTTAGTACTTGTGCCTATTTCGTAAAACATTTATAAATCAGCGCATGTATTCTCAGCCCAAAAATATATATAAAAGGGAGCAAATGAAACTCACCTAATGTATTTTGTAGTAAAAATACATATGACTATATTGAACAATTGTAGGGTTGGCATTTGATTCACGAACCTATATCAGGTATATATATTAACACGTATATTGGTAGTCGAACAAATTTATATATTATTAGTGATAATTTTTAAATTATATATTTTATTATATATTCATTTTGTGTATATAAGTAAAGTGTTTATATATCTAAGTTATGGTTAATATACATATTTTTATTTACTTAATCTTTTGCTTACAAAATATTAGTTAAAGTAATACTAGAGTAATATTAGTAATAATAAAAGTGATAATTTTTATAAAAATGTCACTTTTAATAATAATGATAAAAAAATGATAATATTAATAATAGTTTTTAATAATGATAATAATAATAATAATGATAACTTTATTGAAAAATGATAATTTTAATGTTAATGAATACTAATAATAATGGCTATAATAATAATAATAATAATAATAATAATAATAATAATAATAATAATAATAATAATAATAATAATAATAATAATAATAATAAGAATAATAATAATAATAAGAGTATTTACTACCTTAAGAGCTTTTCAAAGAAAAATGTCATGAGCCCGGCTCGAACCCGCGACCTCTCATTTCCATCAAACACTCCTTTTTCTTTTTATCTATTATTATTCGAAACCTTTATATATTAAACCAATTAGTCTGTTATCCTTCTTCTTCCATAAACAAAACCCGTATCAAATCATCAAAATCGTTGATTATGTATGTTCATCATCTTATTGTAATTCCTTTTCAGTATCGTCTTTTATTAACATCAACTATATCACCACATCATTCTTGCCATTTTAGCAATAATATAAACCATCTCTCCGCCAAGGACTACGGTCCAAACAAAGATTGTAAGTATAGTGGTTTTAATAATGAACAAGTTTCCACTCCTTGCTACTTTTTGTCGGCCATACAACCTCATACGTGCCCCATTTACATGTTTCCCCCAATTTTATATTAAAAAGGCTCTCCTAATGTCATGTTCCACTAAACTTGTTTATAAAAAGTAATTTTTCTTCATCTATTTAAAATAGGAATACGTAAAAAAAATGAGTCTTGTATAGAATTATCATTAATCGGATCGAGTAGTAGCCATCATTAGTATACAGAAGATGTGGTGGTCGAATATGGTGCAGCAGGTTTTAACTATCACAGCAACCGCAGCTAAAGTTGTTATTCGATTATAGAAGTGAACGGAAATAGTTTAGTAGAGGAATGGTAGGTTACACGATGGTTTAAAGGGTGTCATAGGGTGATGAAAGGTGGTTTTTCAAAGGGTGATAGCAACAGAGAAACGAGAAGAAAGAAAAGAACCAATTAATATCTAGTTATGGGTCTCTTGGTGGCGTTTAAAAGGTGACGGGTTTGGTGGTTAAACTGTAGTGGTTTCAAAGGTGAAGGAGGTGGGTTTCACGATGGAATGAGTTTGATGTTGGCAGCCGTAAGAGGATGAGGAAGAAACACGGTGATGTGTGTTTGATGGTTCGGTAGAATAAAGAAAACATGAAGGGTTTTAAGGTGGTGAGTGGTGATGGCATTCCGGTGGTGTTCTTAACTCGTGCAGGAACATGAGAAATGAACTGCAGCTGTTTCATTTGAATGATGATGGTGATTAAAGAGTGATGGTGATCAGTGTTTTCAAGGTGACCGGTGTTAGTTCGGTTATGGTGGTAGTTCAAGGGTGGTGGTTAAGGTGGTGGTTAGTATGAAACAGAAAATGTAAAAGGAGTGTCGTGATATTTCCTTCAGAGTTTTAAATTTGGTTTTTCTGTTTTTATTCAATTGATATTAGTGAAGGATTTTTTAGAGATCGAGTGATGTAATTACAGCTCAATTAGTTAACCTAACATTTGTATTCTAGCTTCTGTTGCTCGACAGATACTTCAATCAGAAACAGAAACATGAATAAAAATAATTAAAGCAGATATAGTTGGGTAACGAAATTTGATCAAAACAAAATATAGAAAGTAGATGTGATGAGTTTTTGTAAGATTGTGGTGATTGACAGAATATTTGGGAGTGGACAAAACATATGAAAACGATTTAGAATAGATATGGATGATATTTGTATGATCTTTATATATCATATATATTAATGATTAATAAATATAAATATATTAATAATACTAATAATATTAAAGATATTAGAAATAATAATAAGAGAATCAATAATAATAATAATAATAATATCTAACTAGCACTAGTAATAACAATATTATTGTTAAAAGTAATAAAAGAAATGATAAAATAATTTAAACAAAAAAAATGTGAATTTTTTTAGTAATAACAATAATAATAATCCTAATAATAACTACATTTATAATGTTACTACTAATACTAATGTTACTTACACACAAGGGCTCGTGAATCATCGGGAATGGTCAAAGATTAAATGATTTCATGAAACAGTTTCAAAATTTGAAGACTCAATATTACAAACTTTGCTTATCGTGTCGAAATCATATAAAGATTGAGTTTAAATTTAGTCAAAAATTTTCGGATCGTCACAACTTCCTTCAAATACAGTCGTGCTAACTTCTCCATCTTGTCATCTTCTCTTATTGGCAGGAAGTGTGCTGATTTGGTGAGATGATCAACTATTACCTAAATAGTATCAAAACCACTTGCAGTCCTTGGCAATTTAGTGATGAAATCCATGGTAATGTTTTCCCATTTCCATTTCGGGATTTCGGGTTGTTGAAGTAGACCTGATGGTTTCTGATGCTCCGCTTGACCTTAGAACACGTCAAACACTCTCCTACGTATTTAGCAACATCGGCTTTCATACCCGGCCACCAAAAATGTTTCTTGAGATCCTTGTACATCTTCTCCGTTCCAGGATGTATTGAGTATCTGGTTTTATGAGCTTCTCTAAGTACCATTTCTCTCATATCTCCAAATTTTGGTACCTAAATCCTTTTAGCCCTATATCGGGTCCCGTCTTCTCGAATATTAAGATGCTTCTCCAATCCTTTGGTTATTTCATCCTTTAAATTTCTCTCTTTTAAAACTCCTTGTTGCGCCTCCTTTATTTGAGTAGTAAGGTTATTGTGAATCATTATATTCATAGCTTTTACTCGAATGGGTTCTCTGTTATTTCTGCTCAAGGCGTCGGCTACCACATTTGCCTTCCCCAGGTGGTAATGAATCTCAAAGTCGTAATCATTCAATAATTCAATCCACCTGCGCTGCCTCATGTTCAGTTCTTTCTGATTAAATATGTGTTGAAGACTTTTGTGGTCGGTATATATAATACTTTTGACCCCATATAAGTAGTGCCTCCAAGTCTTTAATGCAAAAACAACCGCGCCTAATTCCAAATCATGCGTCGTATAATTCTGCTCGTGAATCTTCAATTGTCTAGACGCATAAGCAATTACTTTCGTTCTTCGCATTAATACACAACCGAGACCTTGCTTTGAGACGTCACAATATATCACAAATGTGATGACCCGGAAATTTCCGACCAAATTTAAACTTAATCTTTATATGATTTTGACACGATAAGAAAAGTCTATTAGGTTGAGTCTCAAGAATTTTGAAATGTTTCATATATACATTTGACTTTTGACCATTCCCGACGATTCACGAACAATTGTGTGTAAATAAATATGTAGAAATATATAAATATAAATATAAAAATAAGTTATATATGATGTTTTAAATTAATAATGTACACTTTAAGCATTTGAATTAAAATGTAAAATATAAATAAAATAATTAAGTTATAACCATATGAAATTATATATATATATATATATATATATATATATATATATATATATATATATATATATATATATATATATATATATATATATATATATATATATATATATATATATATATATATATATATGTATGTATGTATTACATAACTGATAAATATTACCTAATTAATAAATTGTATCATATTAAATTTAATTATGATTTTAAGTGTAAATGCTACATTAATATTATTCTCATTACTTTATTTTATATTAACATTAATATTAATCTTTGTATCATTACTGTTATTATATGAGGTGTATATATATATATATATATATATATATATATATATATATATATATATATATATATATATATATATATACGAAGTTATATAGGTATAAATGGTTATATTATTATCCTTGTTAATATTATTATTATCAGTAAAATTAATGATATTATAACTAATAATATTATTAGTACAATTAATAATAAAAATATTTTTACT
Organism: Rutidosis leptorrhynchoides; assembly: GCF_046630445.1. Taxonomy (NCBI): domain Eukaryota; kingdom Viridiplantae; phylum Streptophyta; class Magnoliopsida; order Asterales; family Asteraceae; genus Rutidosis; species Rutidosis leptorrhynchoides. The sequence goes on from NC_092336.1 coordinate 377,139,219, forward strand.
ATCAAAATCAGTGTTATATGTATTATTATTATAAATAGATAATAAATAGATATGAAAGTTGGTATATCTAAATAGTACTATTATAATTAGTATTATGGTCATTAATAATATTATTGTTATACATTTTATAGCAATTATTATAACTATCCTTGGTAATAATAATATTATCACTTCTATTATATTGTTATAAATGTGTATTACTATTATTAAGAGTAACATATTTATATTTATATTTATAAATAAAGTCAACAAAAACCTATAAATATAGGTACAGATATAAAAATAGATATATGAATATTAATAGGTATATATCTAAACCTAAATAAATATATACTAATATATAGATGGAAGCAAATACAGAAATTATGTATTTTGTTCCAAATCATTTTTCAACCTTTATAGGATTTATTTTTTGTCTCTAATCCTACAGCAAAAATTGAAATTAAATCACAGGCAAAGTCAAATTCGGTTAGGGGTCGACATCTGAGTTTTTATTTATTTATTTATTTTCAATCTGCTTTATAAATTTTTGTTCTGTACCTATTGGATCGAATAAGCTGTCGCCTATATTGATATTGTATAATAAACGAATACCATGGACAGAAAAGAAACGACTTTTACTCCATATTATTTCAATTATCAAATTTCCTGCGAATTTTTTTTACAGAAAGGGATGAAACCCATTTATTCACCTCCGTTCTTGAACTCAAATGGCAAAGGATCGATTTCGTATTGTTTTTCAAAAACTATAAATGCCAAGTTATTAGGAATCGCCCACTTAAACTTTCTGCAAAGTTTCATATCGTAATTCTTAATATCAAGTAAGAATTTCTGAGTCAAAGTTAATTTCATAAAAAGTCAAACTTTTGTTCTTGATCCAAATTCAAGATTTTTGTTACAGAAAAAGTTAAATTGATGATTCTGGTAGTTTATAAAGATGATTTGAAATGTAATTCGTATTGTAAATTTTGATCAAAATGATTTCAATCTCTGTATAATTTTTTTTCTTGAACTGCTACGAACAACAGGTCAGTTCTTTTTTTTTTTTTTTTTTTTATTTTTTTACTTAACTGAACTAACATTCATCAAGGTCAATTATAATTGAAATCCAAATTCTTAAATCGTATCTTGACATTTTGAGGTTCTCTGGTCGAGTTAGTAATATGAAGATGAATATGAAAAGAGAATCACATAAATCGGGTTATATATTATTCAGTCCTAAATTATTTCAGAAATTATGAAGTAGAGGGATGGTCATGGGTGTTAGCGGGGTTGCGAGAGGTCGCGGATCCGAGCCTGTTTCATGGCGAATTCTTTTTGGAAAAGCTCTTTTAGGGGTAAAACTCTTATTATTATTATTATTATTATTATTATTATTATTATTATTATTATTATTATTATTATTATTATTATCATTATTATTGTTACTATTATTATTAATGATGTTATTATTATTATTAACTAAGGTTATTACAAGTATTGTAACTATCATGATTATTATTAGTATTATTATAGTTATTATTATTATTAGCTATGGACTACTAGTTATTATTATTATTGTTAATATAAGTATTAGTTAGCATACCTAATTATAATTTCCATTATTATGATTATTATTATTATCATTAGTAGCATTAGTAAGTAGTATTGTTATTTATATTATCATTAGTGATAAGATCGTTATTATCAAGTATTAGGTATTATTATTATCAGAAGTATTACTTTTCATTATATTATTTAGTAAACTTTTCATTTTTATTAAAAACCACTGTTATCAATATTATTATTATAAGTATTATTATTTTCGTTAATATTATGGTTATAAATATTATGATTATTAATGTTATTATCATTATGAAATAATACATTATGTTATGTTATTATAAACATAATTATTAGTATCATTGTTATAAAAATAAATTGTATTATTGTTATTATTAATAAAAGTATCATTACTTTTAAATCTATCATTTTTTTATTAAAATTATTATTTTACTATCATTATTATTACTATCAGTATTATCTATATCATTATTATTAAAACAATTATGACTACTAAAATAAAAGTTCTAATGACGTTATTCATAAATGTAAAAACAAAGATTTTAAATACAAGTATACTTAGTACACAACTTAACTATATTAACATATATATATATATATATATATATATATATATATATATATATATATATATATATATATATATATATATATATATATATATATATATATATATATATATATATATATATATAATGAAAATATATAAATAAATAATGGAACTTATGAATTATTAAGAATATAAATTACATCACTAATAACAAAATATATATATTTATCCGATTACAAGTATATATTTTAATGTATATATGAATGATATAGGTTTGTGAATTCGAGGCCAACCCTGCATTGTTCAATATAGTCATATGTATTTTTACTACAAAATACATTAGGTGAGTTTCATTTTCCCTTTTTACTCTTTACGTTTTTGGGCTGAGAATACATGCAAATACTTTATTAACTGTTTTACAATACTTATATGCGTGAGTTTCATTTGCCCTTTTTACTCTTTACGTTTTTGGGTTGAGAATACATGCAAATGCTTTATTAACTATTTTACAATACTTATATGCGTGAGTTTCATTTGCCTTTTTATCCTTTATATTTTTAGGCTGAGAATACATGCGCAATTTTTATAAATGTTTTACGAAATGGACACAAGTAATCGAAACTACATTATATGGTTGAATTATCGAAATCGAATATGCCCTTTTTTATTAAGTCTGGTAATCTAAGAATTAAGGAATAGACACCCTAATTGATGTGAATCCTAAAGATAGATCTATCGGGCCCAACAAGCCCCATCCAAAGTACCGGATGCTTTAGTACTTCGAAATTTATATCATGTCCGAAGGAGGATCCCGGAATGATGGGGGTATTCTTATATGCATATTGTGAATGTTGGTTACCAGATGTTCAATCCATATGAATGATATTTTTGTCTCTATGCATGGGACGTATGTTTATGAGAAATGGAAATATGAAATCTTGTGGTCTATTAAAATTATGAAATGATTATTTATGTGAAACTAATGAACTTACCAACCTTTTGGTTGACACTTTAAAGCATGTTTATTCTCAGGTATGAAAGAAGTCTTCTGCTGTGCATTTGCTCAATTTAGAGATATTACTTGGAGTCATTCATGACATATTTCAAAAGACGTTGCATTCGAGTCATTGAGTTCATCAAGATTATTATTAAGTCTATTATAGTTAGATATATTATAAAATGATATGCATGCCGTCAACTTTCGATGTAATGAAAGTTTGTCTTTTAAAAATGAATACAATGTTTGTAAAATGTATCATATAGAGGTCAAGTACCTCGCGATGTAATCAACTATTGTGAATCGTTTGTAATCAATATGGACTTCATCCAGATGGATTAGGACGGGTCACGGGTTTGAGCCTGTTTCATGGCGAATTCTTTTTGGAAAAGCTCTTTTAGGGGTAAAAATCTTATTATTATTATTATTATTATTATTATTATTATTATTATTATTATTATTATTATTATTATTATTATTATTATTATTATTATTATTATTATTATTATTATTATTATCATTATTATTGTTACTATTATTATTAATGATGTTATTATTATTATTAACTAAGGTTATTACAAGTATTGTAACTATCATGATTATTATTAGTATTATTATAGTTATTATTATTATTAGCTATGGACTACTAGTTATTATTATTATTGTTAATATAAGTATTAGTTAGCATACCTAATTATAATTTCCATTATTATGGTTATTATTATTATCATTAGTAGCATTAGTAAGTAGTATTGTTATTTATATTATCATTAGTGATAAGATTGTTATTATCAAGTATTAGGTATTATTATTCTCAGAAGTATTACTTTTCATTATATTATTTAGTAAACTTTTCATTTTTATTAAAAACCACTGTTATTAATATTATTATTATAAGTATTATTATTTTCGTTAATATTATGGTTATAAATATTATGATTATTAATGTTATTATCATTATGAAATAATACATTATGTTATGTTATTATAAACATAATTATTAGTATCATTGTTATAAAAATAAATTGTATTATTGTTATTATTAATAAAAGTATCATTACTTTTAAATCTATCATTTTTTTATTAAAATTATTATTTTACTATCATTATTATTACTATCAGTATTATCTATATCATTATTATTAAAACAATTACGACTACTAAAATAAAAGTTCTAATGACGTTATTCATAAATGTAAAAACAAAGATTTTAAATACAAGTATACTTAGTACACAACTTAACTATATTAACATATATATATATATATATATATATATATATATATATATATATATATATATATATATATATATATATATATATATATATATATATATAATGAAAATATATAAATAAATAATGGAACTTATGAATTATTAAGAATATAAATTACATCACTAATAACAAAATATATATATTTATCCGATTACAAGTATATATTTTAATGTATATATGAATGATATAGGTTCGTGAATCCGAGGCCAACCCTGCATTGTTCAATATAGTCATATATATTTTTACTACAAAATACATTAGGTGAGTTTCATTTTCCCTTTTTACTCTTTACGTTTTTGGGCTGAGAATACATGCAAATGCTTTATTAACTGTTTTACAATACTTATATGCGTAAGTTTCATTTTCCCTTTTTACTCTTTACGTTTTTGGGTTGAGAATACATGCAAATGCTTTATTAACTGTTTTACAATACTTATATGCGTGAGTTTCATTTGCCTTTTTATCCTTTATATTTTTGGGCTGAGAATACATGCACAATTTTTATAAATGTTTTACGAAATGGACACAAGTAATCGAAACTACATTATATGGTTGAATTATCGAAATCGAATATGCCCATTTTTATTAAGTCTGGTAATCTAAGAATTAAGGAATAGACACCCTAATTGATGTGAATCCTAAAGATAAATCTATCGGGCCCAACAAGCCCCATCCAAAGTACCGGATGCTTTAGTACTTCGAAATTTATATCATGTCCGAAGGAGGATCCCGGAATGATGGGGGTATTCTTATATGCATATTGTGAATGTTGGTTACAAGATGTTCAATCCATATGAATGATATTTTTGTCTCTATGCATGGGACGTATGTTTATGAGAAATGGAAATATGAAATCTTGTGGTCTATTAAAATTATGAAATGATTATTTATGTGAAACTAATGAACTCACCAACCTTTTAGTTGACACTTTAAAGCATGTTTATTCTCAGGTATGAAAGAAGTCTTCCGCTGTGAATTTGCTCAATTTAGAGATATTACTTGGAGTCATTCATGACATATTTCAAAAGACGTTGCATTCGAGTCATTGAGTTCATCAAGATTATTATTAAGTCTATTATAGTTAGATATATTATGAAATGATATGCATGCTGTCAACTTTCGATGTAATGAAAGTTTGTCTTTTAAAAATGAATGCAATGTTTGTAAAATGTATCATATAGAGGTCAAGTACCTCGCGATGTAATCAACTATTGTGAATCGTTTGTAATCAATATGGGCTTCGTCCAGATGGATTAGGACGGGTCGCTTCAGTTGGTATCAGAGTGGTGGTCTTAGCGAACCAGGTCTGCATTAGTGTGTATAACTGATAAGTCGTTAGGAAGCATTAGTGAGTCTGGACTTCGACCGTGTCTGCATGTCAAAAGTTTTGCTTATCATTTCGTGTCAAAAAAAAATAAAAATTATTTGCTTATCATCCTTAAAGTCTAAGACAAGTCTTACTGCCTCTATTGCATAGACAGTGTATAGATAAATTCATATCTTAATGTATCTGTTATTGTTACCTTGGCCTGACAGCTTCCGTAGATTCCTCCGTAGCTTATGGGATTTTAGTATTATATATGCATATGTAAATTATGTATTGCAGGGTACTAATCTACATCCTATAATCTAATTCGTATCGAAAATACTTCATTTAATCGTACGAGATGAATCCATCAACCAGTTCGAGTCCCTCAGATTCCGATAGCTATTCCGATAGTTATTCCGACAGCTATTTCGATATGGATTTCCACTCGAGCTCCGAAAGCAGCATCACCAGAATGAATCAACCAATCAGTCATCCTCAATTCATCTGTTGAGTTCGTAGTCAATTTAAACAATGGAGATGCGAAGAAGGCGATCCTTTCCACCAACCAAATTGCTCTCTTCACGAATAATCTGAAGCATTTACCGGCGAATCCATTCGAAACACCATATTTCAGTCTCATTTCCAGGGTAGCTCTTCACGATTGTATTCTATCCACAAATTCTAAACCTTATTCATTTGCTCGTTCCGACCGACAATCATCCCGGAGTAATACAAGAAGTCAACGAACTTCGCGCTCTAGTAATCAATTTGGAGAATATGGTGCAAAATCTACCAGCTTCAGCAACATCACCAGCACCAACATCAATACCAGTACCACCAACAACTCAAGTTCACATCATATGCCTCAACATCTAATTATGTACCTCGAGCGTAATCATCAATCTGCGAATCGTTCTGCATCATTTATCTTCGTTCGACATGACGATTATGTAATCTTCAATGTTTTAGAGATTATATATTCTAGTTCTAACGGTAAATCAAATGAGATTAATATCACATTAACTCATTAAATCCATGATTATATCTGAAGAAAATATATATGTATATATATATTTTCATAAAGATTGTAATTAAAAATTCTTTCGTACAAACTATTAATGGTGAAAATATTTTAACGGGAAGGTAATACCCGAGGAATATTTAGATTTCACATTAATAAGTTACTGTGTACATTCTTCGAATCTAATTCGACAGTCATTTACTACCCTACTTACAACCACCGATATACGTATCCGTTCACCGCAGAATAATCATTTTCATTCAATTTTATATTTGGATTTTGACCTATAAAAATCCAACAAGTGGCATAATGAAGAAAACATTTGACAAAATAAAATTTGTTAGAAACAGACAAATTAACTATGATGAATTTTGTTAAGAATTCACGCTAACAAAATCCTAGCTAACTGTTCCTAGCTAACTGTTAATTCCGTATTACATTTTAATTATCACAATTTATTTATCGCAATTTAATTACCGCAATTTTAATTCTCGCAATTTTATTTATCGTCATTTAATTAATGTTATTTATGATACGCACTTCAAATATCGGGACACATATACAAGGTTTTGACATATCATATCGACGCATTTATATATATTATTTGGAATAACCATAGACACTCTATATGCAGTAATGATCGAGTTCTCTATACAGGGTTGAGGTTGATTCTATAATAATATATATAATTTGAGTTGCGATCGAGTCTGAGACATGTACACGGGTCACGATACGTATTAATTAATTCGAATATTATATATTAAATTATATATAAATTATTGGACTGTTAACTGTTAACTGTGGACTATCGACTGTGGACTAATAATATTGGACAATTAAAATGAATTAAAATATTGATGATAACATATGAAACTAAACATTTCTTCAAGTTTGCCACTTGATTTCATTTTAAACCTCAATTGTATCTTGACGATTATAATCTGTGTTCCAACATTTCATGATCCTTGAAAACACCTCAATCGAGAGGATGAACCAACCGTACTTCATCTACGGAAGAAAAGATTAATGCCTATAGTTATGCATCTGAAAAACTCTCGGACCCTGAACAAACGTTTGACATGTATATGTGCTAACTTCTTTGGCGTTGTTATTACCGAAAATAACTTTTCAATCCCTTTTCCAAATTAGCCAATTTTGTCACAGCTCCAGCAAGTCAACTTTGACTTTTCATTCGAAACAACCTTATTATCACCTTGATATATATGCATGCTCTTTTATTGTTACCGGGGAACCTTTCATATTCTACCATATTACCAGCAGACGTACCAGCAACCTCATTGCTCCTTGGCTTAAATCTCTCCGATAAATCACTATATTTATCTATTGAAGTCTCATCATGTACTCATTCGCATCTTGTAACAAGAATTGCCATACCAATTACGGGAATCAACAAATCTATATTGTGAGTCTCGCAATGTTTCCACATCAACAATTATATGTATCCATATAACATTTATCTCTTAGAACTATGATCTTTCATTCTGAAATTCTGAAAAGCACCCAGTCTTATAATTAATGCTCTGAATTTTGAAAAGTTGAATGAAGCAACAAAAACTGTAAACGATCTTAACAGCCAAAAGTTGATGATAAAGAATTGTATGTTGGCAAAGCTCAGAAAAAGTTTAAAACTGAAAAAAAAACAGATTGAGCAAACTATGAAGGAGTCTCTGAACAAAACACAAGGACTAAACTTGTACATTAAGAATCTTGATGATTCTGTTTCTGATGAAATCTTTAGCGAATACTTTGCTTCTGACTCTAAACTCTTGCGGACAAATTTTCTTCACCATCCTTCGATATTAGATATTTCAAGATATCATCGTAGCTATCATTATAAATATCGTTCATATTTCTGAAGATATTTTTATAATTATTCTTATCTAAAATCATTAACCTCTTCATACTATAAGTGTTACATCATATAGAAACTGTTAGTTTCTATATTCTATAAACTTTCGAGATTAAAATATGAATGTTATTGAAGTAATGTTGAGAACTGATGCATGAGTTAGTATAATATAATGACACTTGATCAACGTGATTATATTACAGTAAGTCATGCTGAGTTTCCAAATGGAACATGATGATTCACAGATTATAATGTCAACATGTGTCATGTTACATAAACTCTTTCATTCTGATTAACTTCCGAACATATCAAGAAAATATATTCTTGATAGTCCCATCTTTTTCCTTGAATTCTGGTAATTTGACAAGTCATATTGTGTTATTACCGTTTCTTCCTTAGAACATTAATAATGTTCATTCTGAAACTTATATCTGCGAATTCTGGACCATCACAAGAGATGCCAAATCGCAAGAAGAAGAAATGAAGGGACAAAGTTCCGAAATAGAAATTGGAGTATAAATTGCAGTAAATAGGAGGGAGTATTAACTATGGACGACAATGATTATAGGAAACAGAAATAGGGACATTGAAATATAAGGAGAGATATAAAGCTCGATAACAACGCATAAATTACAAACAGTGGATATCAGTACGTATAGCAATATAAAGACACGGGAGGATTATAAATACAATAATCCCTAGAGCATAATAGAAATAAACAGATTCTTCAGGTGGGAGTTGGAAAAGAAGAACGATCATTGCGATAGTTAGAATAAGAACAAGGATCAGAACAGGGTTAAGCATTTTCATAAAACTTTTGAATTTGGGAATTGAGTATAGAAGTGGTGAAAACAAATGGAACGGAAAAGGTAAATTTATAAAGGAAATATCAGACGTAGTAATCGGGGCAGATCACCGTATTTAATTAAAGAGATCTTAATTTCCATAAATCTCGAAGAATCAGATCTTATAGATCTTCAAGATTTTCTTTAAATCCCTTGAATTCCGGAATTCAACGAAGACAACGTCAAAAGCTAAAGACGCACCTTATTTTTCTAAATTCAATCTGACTACGTCAAAAGCTAAGACAAATCTTTACTTCTTTATTTCACTCTTTTGTAATAACTTCACTCGTGCTCTTCGAATAATTGAATTGTTTTATCCATATTAATCAATGATAATAAAACTCTAATTATCAACTCATATTCGTCATTAAAACATTTTTATTGTTAACCATGACCACCTCACTCAAATTTCGGGACGAAATTCCTTTAACGGGTAGGTACTGTGATGACCCAGGAATTTCCGATCAAATTTAAACTTAATCTTTATATGATTTGGACACGATAAGAAAAGTCTATTAGGTTGAGTCTCAAGAATTTTGAAATGTTTCATATATACATTTGACTTTTGACCATTCCCGACGATTCACGAACAATTGTGTGTAAATAAATATGTAGAAATATATAAATATAAATATAAAAATAAGTGTATATATGATGTTTTAAATTAATAATGTACACTTTAAGCATTTGAATTAAAATGTAAAATATGAATAAAATAATTAAGTTATTACCATATGAAATTATATATATATATATATATATATATATATATATATATATATATATATATATATATATATATATATATATATATATATATATGTGTGTGTGTGTGTGTGTGTGTGTGTGTGTGTGTGTGTGTGTGTGTGTGTGTATTACATAACTGATAAATATTACCTAATTAATAAATTGTATCATATTAAATTTAATTATGATTTTAAGTGTAAATGCTATATTAATATTATTCTCATTACTTTATTTTATATTAACATTAATATTAATCTTTGTATCATTACTGTTATTATATGAGGTATATATATATATATATATATATATATATATATATATATATATATATATATATATATATATATATATATATATATATATATATATAAATATGAAGTTAGATAGGTATAAATGGTTATATTATTATCCTTGTTAATATTATTATTATCAGTAAAATTAATGATAATATAACTAATAATATTATTAGTACAATTAATAATAAAAATATTTTTACTATCAAAATCAGTGTTAGATGTATTATTATTATAAATAGATAATAAATAGATATGAAAGTTGGTATATCTAAATAGTACTATTATAATTAGTATTATGGTCATTAATA